>NC_058130.1:480507266-480530236 GCF_016433145.1 Gracilinanus agilis
ATATATATATATATGTCTGTGTGTGTATATATATAAACAAATTTATTTATATATATGAAAAATTTGTATATAAAAAGTAAAATTTTCCTTATAGAAAAGCTATTTTTATTGTGCTGGTAAAAATGAATCAATTCATCTTCAATATTTGGTAATTATACTATTTTATCTGTATTCCCTTTCATAAAGACAGGGTGTGAAAGAAGGCAAAGTGGTTTTCTTGAATTTGGAAAGAAATGGATTTAAGCCCTGCAGATCTTTAGGGGACAGCTGGGTAGCTCAGCGTATTAAGAGTCAGATCTAGAGATGGGAGGTCCTAGGTTCAAATCTGGCCTCAGACACTTCCAGGTGTGTGATGCTGGGCAAGTCACTTGACCCCCATTGCCTACCCTTATCACTCTTCTACTTTGGAGACAATACACAATTTTGACTCCAAGACGGAAGGTAAGGGATTTTTAAAAAAGCAGATCTTTGTTTTAATTGATGTACCAGATTAGAAGAGCATCTTCCCTTTGATTTATATTCTAAGAGATTTGCTTGTGTTACTAAGAGTATAAATAGGTTGCCCACTCTCACATAGTCACTCTATGGCAGATATGGGATTTAAACCTAATTCTTCTTAAGTATGAGGCCATGCCTTCATCCACCGTATCAAGTTACCTCTCAGCTGGGTTAATGTGATTCATGTGGAATTTGCCTCAATGAAACTGAAGAAATACTGATATTCCATTACATTTAGTTGAGGTTTTTAAAAGGCACAATACATAGAGGATTAGTCTATCATATAATTGTGGATTTAGAGTTTGAGAGCAATTTGGGGTTACATAATTTAATTCTCTTTTAAAGATGGGGAATTTGAGATCAGGGGAATTTAGATTACTTTTATTATTGGACTTTAAATCCCATGTGAATGTATCATATTACTTTATGAACACTGAAGAATTATGATTAAGAGATGGCTTTAAGTCTATTCTCTTTGCTTGAAGTTGTTATGAAACATTTTTCTCTCCATTGCTTTCTGGTAATGATGAAAGGATTAAGTGAGGAATTATCTCAGGATTGGGGAGATCCAAACAGGGACTAGATAGTAGAAAATGAGTCAGGAAAAAATAAAAAAAGTGAAAAGAGTGGAGTTGACAGAGGGGGAAATATTTTGAATGAGATGGGATAGAACAGGGTCCCTTAAGTAAGTAAAGTGGTTCATTTTAGTGATGAGGAAGATCTCTTCATGTGAGATATGGATGAAGGAGGAAATAGGGGCAGACAGCATCAGAGTGATAAAAGGTGAATGACTTCAAATTTTTCTGTAAAATATGAGATGAAGTCCTCGAATGAGAGAATGGAGGAAAGGTGGGGAAAGACATGGGGTGTTTGAGAATTGGCAGTTAAGAACAAATGAATATATCATTGAAATTCAATGAATGGTTGAGTTGTCATTTTGCCCAGTAATGCAAAGAAAACCATTTTGACTCATGAAGCTACTGGATCACATTCTGGATTTTGTTCAGTGTTACCAAAACTACTTTGGTTTATTTTGCACAATCTTTATATGTAGAAGGCTTTTTCTGAAAAGTACCTCCTTATATAGATTAATCCTCAAGGTTTTATTCCCTGATACCCACCCAAATTAGTGATATTAAATGATAACGCATTTTTAAGTAATTTCAGGCTTTCTAGTAATTTGGTTAGAAATGACATTGCAATTTGGAAAGGAACAACATTCTATGAAAGCACAATTTCCAGGTAGTTAATATTAAACTATCATGAAAATTAGAATTGTGAATGACCACAAATTTTTATCAAAAGCAAAATTAGTAATATTTCACCCAGAATTATGTAGCTATATATTATATTTTACAGTCTATGATTGTAATTGAACAAATGTCTAAATTTTTAAAAGAGTCAAAAAGGGTACTCCTGGGTGATAATTTGCTGGGACATTTACTTCAGGTTAATGCCTAAATTTTAGCTTATCCATTCCTGAACACAGCCAGCTTTAATTATTTAGTTTATGGATTTTCATATCTGTTGTTGTAGGACTGGAGGATACAATTCAAACATGGAAGAGACCTTCAGCATCATCTAGTCCAATTACCACATTTTGTAGATAAAGGAAAAGGACCAGAGAGGCTAAAGTTATTGATTCAGTTACAAGCAAGAAAGCATCAAGGGCAGTATCATAACTCAGGTTCTCTAATTCCAAAGCAAATGAATTTGTCATTATATTTGTTTCCCTGCAATAGGTAATGTAGGTTTTTTCCCCTCCAAAGTTTATAATTTGTGTTAGTTCTTCTTAGTACTTTTAAAAAAGCTATATATTGGAACACCTAAGAAATACTGCATTGAATATTCAGAAGAGAATGATAATCTCGAAGTCTGGAAAACCAGGGTTCAAGTTTTGCTGCTAAAATACTAGAAGCATGACCAATGGCAAATTATATAGCTTCTTAGTGTACCAGGCAAGTCTCTAAGACTATGTTTTTAATGAGTTTCTAATTTTCACCTCTAGAAGGGGATGCCATACTAAGAACTTCTCTAAACTGCTGAAATCACAGGTCAGAAGAAAAAAATCATAATATGAAATGTATATATATATAATATGAACTACATGATATATACTGCAATTAAGTTATATGTTATATAACTATAGCTGTAGCTATATTTATTAATTTTATAATTACTTCAATTAAACCTGAAGCAAAAGTGTATAACTCCCAAACACCATTGTTCCAATATTATGTGCATTAAATATGAATGGATCTGAAAAGCAGAGACTATATGGATGTCTTTTTACTCTTTTTCAATGTCAACTGAGGTATAAACATAGGAAGAGAAGGCTATGATATGTGCATGTGCATTTTTACTGTTCATCAGCACTTCTAGTCAAAGAAAATAATCAAGGGAAATTGTTGTTTAAGTGTGCATGTTTGTCACTATGCAACAATATTCATGTAAGTCTATAAATGATGCATACTAGTGCAAAAATTATTCAAATTTTCAAGTGCCAAATATCTGCAAGAATTTTTTTCTGCCTTTAGGCTAAAACAATCTAAAGCTAAAAGGAACACATGACTCAGTGTATTCCTTCCTTGATCACTACATAAAGTCTTGTTCTCGCAAATGCTTCCCCTTAAATTTCCTTTCAGCAGTAAGTAGGAGTAAAGCACTATACCAGTGTAATTCAATGAATAGGTGATACATTTTATAATGTCATTTAGACAATTAATGCATAATTATTGAAATTCCTTAAACTTCCCCCCTTTATTTTCATTATTAAATCAGCAGAATTTAATAATTCAAAATACCCCAAAATCTTTTATTTAAAAATCATTACAGTAATGTGTCATTTATATGAATGTAGGTTTTGTGAGGGGAGGAATAGCTTATGTGGATGTGTGCTTACTTGTGGTTCTCTATTACCTTGGGTAGTTAAGAAATATGAGAAATAAAAATTGCAAAATCAAGAGATAAAATTAAAAAGACACATAACATTCTTAATTATAACTGAAGTGCCGAGTTCAAAAAAAGTTTTTTTCCTAATTGAAAGACATATATATGTATTCATAAAATTAATAAAATTATATATTATAATATATAAATATGCATATAGTATGAATGGTCATATGTAATATGTATGCACATACATCGCCATAATTATATGTATGTTTATAAATATGTATGCATATAAGCACATATTTACCTTTTTTCTCACTGGAAATATATGCACATATACACATGTGTGTATATATGTATATATTGTATGCATATCAATTTTATCTATATATGGAGTTAGAGAGAGATTCAGCAGATATATATAAATATATATGTACATATATATATATATATATCATCTGCCTAATTATATCTCCAGTAACATAGAGGGAAAGTTAATTGAATATTGAATAATTTGATATTGTTTGGGAAAAAGTGGTCTTAATTAGAAGACCTTAACTCTGCAGCAGAATGATATTGAGTATGGTACTGACGTTCTTTCTGATTGTTGATTACATTTCTCTTTTGAGGTCTTATTTATCCAGGAAAATCCATTCATAATAAGCATTCAAACTTCTTGCATACATTGGAAAGTAAAAGGAAGTAACTGGGTGGGACAGACATAAAAACTAAGCAGTAGCTTGAGATTTGCTGGGTATGGAAGAGAGAAGGAAAGCCATCTGATTAATATGGAATCACAGAATAAAGTTGGGGCAAAAACCTAGAAAGAATTTCCAAATACTCAGCAGATAGCCATCTGATTCAAGCCCAAACATTCTAACTTTAAAGGAAAAAAAAAGTTAGAAAAGAAGGTATAAAGGAAAATGAAGAGAAGGAAAAAGTGGAAGGATAGAAAGAATGAAAATCTGGTAAAAGTTGTAGCTGATATTCCCTTGAAAAAACTAAAGATAAATAAGAATTATTAAACTGACCAGCTGATTCCTAGTATTTAGGGACATTCAGTGCCTAGGAAGTCCTGATAAGCATTGACTAGTCAAATTCTTGGAAAGGACCTTTTTTTCCAAGTGAAAAAGCAGTAGAAGCAATATAATTCCTTAAAACTTAGAGACCTCTTTTACTGGGAGATAGGGTATTCTATGACTCTTTGATATTCTCTCCTTGAAATAACTCTTTGCTCTGTGCTAATGTGAAATATTCAGCCTGAGAAACTTGGAAACTTGTCTAACTCAATGTGAAAAATTATACCATGAAATGTTCAATGTAGGTTATTGTTCAAGACTCCTCCCTCAACTCCCAGGAAGTCTTTAGACAAAACTCTAATTTTTGCAGTCAGCTGTGGAACGATGAGTGATGATGTACTGTTACTACTATACTGAGAAAGAAATCTCTGTCTTTATAACAGCCTGCCAATGAGTCAAAGATGTGGGTTTGGATAGAAATATTTTTGTTTTTGTTTTTTTGTCTTCAGGCATTGGAAATAAATTACTTATGTCTAAGGTGAAACTTATCGATAAAGACAAGAAGATGACCAGTCAAATAACCTTTCAAAATATGCCTCAAGAAATACTAGAAAAAATAGATACAACTCTCCACAAAAGGGTTTGTTCTCCACTAATAGCATCATTAAAAAGGATGAATATCTTAACACATGGTAAGAGTGAAGTGCCTGAGATGCTACAGGCAGGAGTAATTTCCCCATCTGTTAGATCTTGGACATCACCAATAGATTTGGTACCCAAGCCAGATGGGACAATGAAGTTTTGTGTTGATTAAAGGGAAATTAATGCCATTACTTAACCAGATGCTGAGAGACTCAAGCTGAGATCTGATTATCTAAAAGAATCATTGGGGTCTGATAAGGTGATCTCTATAATACACCATTGCAAGATGTTTTGACTAGTAGAAGTAGCTTTGGAGAAGAAAGGAAAGACAGTTTTCATCTTTAAATAGAGATAATTTGCGTTTAATGTATTTTGAGGGTCCATCACGCTATCTTGTTGCCAACTTTCTATGTTGCAGTTCTACTTTGAAATTGCAGTATTTTATTAATAAAATTGAGGATGTCACTGCCACTTTTAAATCCCATTTCTTTGAGAAAACCAGGAAGCTCATTTTAAAGTGAAATGCAATGATAGCTTGGATTGCCTGAAGTGGAGTGTGGAGTATTTGGGTCATGAAGCAAATAGTGGAAAAATCTCTTTTCCTTTTGGAGACAAATTTGAGGACACTCAATAATGAGTGATATCACATGTGAACAAAACAACAACAACAACAACAAATACTTATGGGTGATTCAGTGTTTGGTTGAATACTATTACAGCTTTAAAACATTATTTATCACCCAGATTTTTCTTCTCATCAATTCATTATTTACAAATAATATAAAGAGAGATATGTGTATGCAGAAACAGAAACACATAAAGAGATAATGAATAATGAATAAGAGGAGTAACTGGCTTCAAAAACATGTCAGGAGAATGAGTGCTCACTTTCAAAACATCTTATTTGAACACAAATTCTTAAAAACAAAACAGCTAGTTGGGGCAGATGCATAAGAGGAATGATATGAAAAAAAAGACTTCATCTTTTTCTTAGTAAAAATATTGCTGTCTAGAGGAAAGAGGTTGACAGTGATGATAAAAAGAATCGTTTTTCCTTTCAGTTTGCTGTTGAAGGTCTGAGAAAATTTAGAGGTATATGGCTATATATTCTGATATATTCTATCTCTAACTCCTCCTCCTTCTCCTCCTTCTCATCATCACCTACATAACAATATTACAAAAACTAGAGAGCTCCTAAGTCAGGAATACCTATATTCAGATCATCCCTCTAACATGATCCTTTGAAGTAGGAAGGACAAATATGATTCCCATTTTACAGATGAGATAAATGATATTCAGAAAATTTAAGATACTGAAGGAAACAGTTCTTAGTACAATATTCTAATTTTTTACTCAAGATATGCATGTGTGTACATCTATATATGTGTTAATGCTTATATAAATGTATGGATATTCAAAGATACACATATTAAATGTAAGGCTTATGTTTTTGTAATGATAGTTTCCAGGGAGGAAATCTTCCAAGTAATGCAGATCAGTAACTTCCAGGAATCTATTTGGAAGTGATTTGCTTAGGGTCACACAGCCAGTATATGTTAGGGAGAAAACTTGAACTCAAATATTTTTGGTTTAGACACCAACTTTCTATCGACAACCTGACACTGCCTCTCATTTTTTTCTATAACTCCAGTTCTGGCTCTATGTCCATCTCTAGTAGATCGCCATCTACTAAGATCTAAAAATATATCTCTATATATGTAGAGAACTCATTCTATGTCATGACTATATTTCCATGTCCCAAATTTGTACTTTGGAAGGGATCTTGAGTTTATTGTCATCAAAAAAACAAAATAAATATCTCCTCTGAAACATTTTTGAAGAATGACTTATCAGTCCAGAGACTTCAGTCCAGAGACCTTCCTCAAAGTGGCTGTGAGGGATATTTATAGGGTGAGGTCAACCAACGTTTGACCCTGGCTCACAGCACTTGGGAACATTCCAAGTCTCTCAACTGCCAAGTCTCTCAACTTGATGTCAGTCAAGGTGGCATCCATCTCTTCTCAGATTATTGAATATAACAGGCCCAGGATAAAGGTTATTCATTTTTTTTTCATTTAGGCTACTCTTTGCATATATTAAGTACTCAATAAGTACAGGTATTTGTTTAATTCAATTAAACTGAGGAGTGTTTTTTTAAATAAAAGATGAAGACAGTTTTGATTTACCAGTATCAATGGTAAATGGTCAGATAGGCACAGAAAGTAACAGGACTAATGTCAGGGACATTATTTGAATTACCACATGTACTTATAAGTAAAGGTATGTAAATTTTCTTTTAAATTATAAACTTTGCCCTTTATTTATATTTCAAAACTCACAAAATGCCCCATAGAAACTACAATCACAAATGAACACATTTGCTTACCTTAAAATGCCAATATTAAAAAAAATTTTTTTTGAAACCCTTGTCTTATACTGGGTATTGACTCCAAGGATTAAGAGTGGTAAGGGATAGGTAATGGGGGTTAAGTGACTTGCCCAGGGTCACACAACTAGGAAGTGTCTGAGGCCAGATGTGAACCTAGGGCCTCCCATCTCTAGGCCTGGCTCTGAGGCACCCAGCTGTCCCTTAATATTCAAAATTTCAGACTCATAAGAAATATTTATATATTTATATAATCTCTGAATTCTTTTCTTATCAATCAAGTAGCTTACCATTCATTTGTACCTAGTTTAGGAACCAGAGTATACAGGTAACTTTCAAGTCTGTGTTATGTTATTTCTCAGGTCTCTTAAGGAATTTTTTTCAAGAACTTTGTGTGTAATTAGAACATGCTCCCATGGACTTCAATTCTCAGCATCCCACTTTCCTTCTCACATTAAGTGCTGATGTAGGGAGGATAGAAGTTTTGTGTAGCACTCCTCTCCCTCTCTTCCCCTGATCATGTTTTGTGGAGGTGGTGTGAGGTGAGAGGCATGAGAGCTTAACTCCCTTGATTTACTTTTTATTAGATAAATTAGGTTTTAACTTATATTATTTTTGGTTTATTATCTTTCTACTTCAAGGTATTATATTTTTTTAAATTTTATTTTTTGAGAAACATTTTCCATGGTTATATAATTCTTGTTTTTACTTTCACCTTCGCTCCCCTTCACCCTCCCATACCCAATGCTTATTTCCAATGGTTTTAAAATGTGTGATCAATCAAGACTTATTTACATATTATTGGTGTGGTCTTTTCAGGTCTACATCCCCAGTCAAGTCCTCATCAACCCATGTGTTCAAGTGGTTGTTTTTCTTTTGTGTTTCCACTCCTGCAGTTCTTCCTCTGAATGTGGTAGCATTCTTTTCCATAAATCCCTCAGAATTATCCTGGTTCATTGCATTGCTGCCAGTACAAAATTCCATTATGTTAGATTTTACCACAGTGTATCAGTCTCTGCATACAATGTTCTTCTGGCTCTGCTCCTTTCACTCTGCATCAATTCCTGGAGGTCTTTCCAGTTCACATGGAATTCCTCCAGTTTATTATTCCTTTGAGCAAAATAATATTCCATCACCAACATATACCAGAAGTTGTTTAGCCATTCCCCAATTGAAGGGCATTGCTTCATTTTCCAGTTTTTTGCCACCACAAAAAGTGCAGCTATGAATATTTTCCTAAGTATTTTATATTTTCTAGGGTGATTTTAAATGGTGTTTCTCTTTCTACCTCTTGCTCCTGTGATGTGTTGGAGATATATAGAAATGCTGATGATTTCTGTGCATTTATTTTGTATCCTGCAACTTTTCTAAAGTTGTTGATTATTTCTACTAGCTTTTTAGTTGATTCTCTAGGATTTTTTAAGTAGACTGTCATATCATCTGCAAACAGGGTTAGCTTAGTCTCCTCCTTCCCTATTTTAATGCCTTCAATTACTTTTTCTTCTCTAATTGCTACTGCTAGTGTTTCTAGTATAATGTTAAATAATAGAGGTGATAATGGGCATCCTTGTTTCACACCTGATCTTACTGGAAAGACTTCTAATTTATCCCCAATGCATATGATACTTGTTGATGGTTTTAGATATATACTGTTTATTATTTTTAGGAAAGATTTTCTATTCTTATACTTTCTAGTGTTTTCAATAGGAATGGATGTTGTATTTTGTCAAAGGCTTTTTCAGCATCTATTGAGATAATCTTGTGGTTTTTGTTGGTTTTCTTGTTGATATGGTCAATTATGTGAATGGTTTTCCTTGAGCTCTACCAGTTTCTTCTTTAGAAATTTGGATGCTATACCACTTGGTGAATACATATTGAGCAATGTTATTTCCTTATTATATATATGTGGAGAGTTTTTCTCATCTCTGATAATCTGATAAGGACAATTTAGTTGATAAGGAAATAAGGACAGAAAAGGGAGTTGTCTTTTACCTCATGCTTCCAGCTCAAGCTCCAGGAGCATGGGGTTTATTTTATATATTTCAAAACTCATTTCCACACAAAAGAATCCCCCCTGAAACTTTACAGATGAGCAGAAGTTACAAATTTTTTTGCCTCAAAACAGAAAACATTGGCTTCAGAATAGACCAAGGCCAGTGCTGAATTCTGACTGGTTCTTATCAGAAAGCCAAGTTGGGAGTATTTTTCTCAGGGTTGAGTTGCCCCTTGCTAAAGTTTTGGCCTTGGTTATAGCTGCATTCCTGGGCAAAGGGGAACAGTATTAACCCTTTAAATTAAAGTTTGCTAGTAACTTAAAGCTTTTCAATAAGGTCACAATACTTTTCAACAAGTAATCACAAGGATTACAAAAGGGGTCAAAAGAGGAGTCTCAGATTTTTATCTATTCTCTTATTGGCTTCCCACATCTATACTGCCTTTTATCAGCATGTAATTACCTTCCCTATCTCTTTAAACAAAATCTATTATTACTTTGGCTCTGTCAGAGATCATGATTGCCAATCCTGCCTCCTTTTTTCTTGCCCAAATGCTTTTGCTCAACTCCTTAAAGGGGTAAATTTAAGAATAAGAATTTTCTTTCTTTCCCCTCTGTTTCTTATTCATGTTTTGATGATTCTCTTAGTTTTTGTGGTTGGATATTGAACTTTCCATTTAGTCCTGATCTTTTCTGTGCAAATACTTGGAAATCTTCTATCTTGTTGAATGCCCATATTTTCACATGGAAGTATATAGTCAATTTTGATGGGTAGGTGATCCTTGGTTGTAGATCCAGTTATTTTGCCTTTCTGAATATCATATTCCAAGCCTTGTGGTCTTGTAGTGTGGAGGCTGCCAGATCCTGTGTGATCCTGATTGGTGCTCCTTGGTATCTGAATTATCTCTTTCTGGCTTCTTGTAAGATTTTCTTCTTTTACTTGGAAGCTCTTGAATTTGACTATTATATACCTGGGGGTTGTCTTTTCAGGGTCTAATATAGAGGGTGATCTATGGATCCTTTCAATGTCTATATTGTCCTCTTGTTGTAGAACTTCAGGGAATTTTTGCTGAATAATTTCTTTTAGTATAGAGTCCAAATTTCTATTAATTTCTGTTTTTTCAGGAAGACCAATGATTCTCAAATTGTCTCTCCTAGACCTGTTTTCTTGGTCTGTCACTTTCTTATTGAGATATTTTATGTTTCCTTCTATTTTATCAGTCTTTTGACTTTGTTTTATTTGTTCTTGCTGTCTTGAGAGACCATTGGCTTCTAATTGCCCAATTCTAGCCTTTAGAGACTGGTTTTCCTTTTCAATCTGGTCTATCTGTTTCTTCAAGGCGTCCAGCTGGTCATTTCTAGTCTTCAGTTTACTTACCAATTCATTTGACACTTTCCAATTGCAAAATTCTGCCTTTTAAACTGTTATTTTCTTGCCAGATCTCTTCAATCTTTCTCATAATCTCAGATTTGAACTCTTTAAGATCTTGTGAACCATTTTCATTTTTTTGGGAAGGTTTGGATGTCTTTAATTATTTGTCCTCCTCTGTTTTCTGTTTTTTTTCTGTGTAGAAGTTATTAAGTGTTTGAGCTTTTTTCTTGTTTTTCTTGTTTATTTCTTGATTGGCCTTGTTAGGTATTATTATATTTTATTTGTCAAAAGGTTGAGTAAGGCAACCTGATTCTCTTTGTAAGGTGTTATGGATAAGTTTTTTGCCTGAGGCTACTTTGTCAGTCTCTTGGCTTCTCTTCTTCTGTGGTCCTAGCCGGCTGCCTAGAGCCCTGAACTTGGTCCAGGCTTGCTCCTCTACCTGAGATTTTCCCCTGAGTCTGAGAGTGCTGGGAGCTGTTGCTCCCTCTCTTAGCTCCACTCCCGTGTCCAAGGTCTGATTTTTCCAGCCACCTGGGATCTCAGGTCTTGCTTCTCTCAGTGGGCAAGATCCTTGTAGTGACAGCTAGCTGCCTAGTGACTAGATTTTGTGACCCCTCTTGCTCTAACTCTGGAACTCAGCCTTTGACTCTGGTACTGTGGGTGGGGTGGGGGAAGGGTTATCAGCTCCCATTTTGATGGGGGCTATTTCCCCCCCTTATAGTGTGGAAGTGCCCAAATCTCACATACCTTCAATATTGAACCCTATTGTGGGTTCCCTTCTTTCATCTGGATTTTGTTTTCTTGTATTTTGGATTTACTCTATATCCATTGGTAAGGAGAGAAAGTCACCCTGCCTCTACTCTGCCACCATCTTAACCCAGAAGTCCCTGACAACTCACTTCAAGTGATTATTAATAAACTTTATAAAATATAATACTTGGAGTTTTGGACATTAACTTAAATCTTACATTTATGGTGACCAGAAGTGTGGAGTTTAGAACCCTAAATCTGCTCTAAATTGGTAGAGCACTTTTTTTTAATAGACATAAAGGCAGATTAGTTTTAAAAGCTTCTGCCACCCTGCTGCTCCTGCTTCCACTTCTACCTCTGCTGCTGTGTCCTGTCTTTGACCAGACACTGGCTAGTCAAACCACTTTCTTCAGGGATGGTAAAGTATAAACCCCACTTCCCTTACATTGCTAATAGCTGAGTGCTTGCTGCTGTCTTGGAAGTCAGGGTATTTTTTTTGTTTGTTAGTTTTAGCAACAATTTCTCCTGGGGGAAGGAACCTTGCCCCCCCAATAAGCAACCATCTCACAACCCAGAATCCTGGAATGTTGGAGGAAGTTAATAATTTCTGCTCAGTTTTTTTTTGTTGTTGTTAGAAGGTATTAATTATTGGGTTACATTGACAAAGTTTTGCCTTATCTTATACCTAGAAGTTTGCTCTCTCTTTAAGGCCTTTCCTAAACCCCCACTTGTCTAAAACACCAGAGTCTAGGTGCCCCTCAGCTAGTATCCCAGCACTCTCACTTGGAAGCACATGTTCTGTGGCATTTTTACTCCTGGGGGGATGGGAAGGAAGGTTACTCTTCCAAACCTCTTACATTTACTGTTAGTCAGTACATAGTAGGGTAGCACCACTTACATACAGGAAGTATATTTGCAACCAATTTAATAAGTAAAATTGCAAGCATGGTCCACTCTATGAAAGACCAGTGCATTACCAGAGTTTTAAGATGTCTTTTATTGCTACCATTCCTGGGTGAACTGACTGGATAACCAGTTGAAATCTTGATTAATCCTGAGATTCAAGGGAGAGACTCATCTCCCTACACCCCCTTGCCATTTTGGCTTGTCCAGTCCTTGTATCACATCCAATATTGGGTTTATCCACACTATGCCTAGTGAAGGTATGGGGGAGCCTAGAGGTGTGACTAAAGGAATCTAAATGGATGATGATATTTGGGAGAGGAAGGAATCTTAAAGAGTCTGGAATTGAAGTTTTAAGCCTTTTCCGAGTTCATTGTTTTATTGATGTTTCCAGTTTGTTCCCCTCCAAATAGTGAAGAAGTCTCTGTAATGCAGCTATCAGAATTAGAGAAAAGAGCTCTTGAATTCAGTGCCTGTATCCTGTCACATATATTGTATTTGCTGATTGTTTGCTTTAAGATTTAATTTTGTTTTTTTAAGTTCACATATTAATATCTACTATAATATCTTCTGTTACTTTATGCCATTTTCAGCTACTCTGTTTTGACCATTACATATATATATATATCGTTATATTGTCTTTATTTGTACTTTACCTTATGACTGAACTGGAGAAAATACCATTGTAAAAGTCCATAGTCAATTTGGACAAACCCTTTGCTGTGGCAAAACAATAAGTCCTTATGGATACGTGGGTTGGTCACCAGATCCATTGAGGTCACATTTCACCTAAACATCCTTTTGTTCCTTTTTGCCTTTGTTAATTGTCACATAGATGATGATGATGGATGGACTCCATAAAACTGGTTACAAACTGTATACAACCTTTGGAGAATTTAATGACCAAAAAATTTAAATTGATTTAAGGGGTCGTTAGAAGTGATTTTCAGATATCTATCTAGTAGCACCACTACCTCTGGCTGATCATTTCCATATCTTTGAGTTGTTTGTTACAACAGATAAAGGGTCCATTTAGTAGTTGAAGTGAAGTGCAATAGCATTATTGTATTCCCCAACTCCACATTTATAAAAATATAATGGATGAGACAAATAAAGACATGCCTTTTATAGCTGCTACAGTCTCATCTGGGAAGTGGGAAGGTTTTCCTAGGGTCATGGTACCCCTGGTTGGCTCAAGAGAGAGAGCATTTCCCAGGAGCTTAGTGGCTTCTGCATGGTTTTTATATTTGTAACTTTTATATCTGTTTCTCTACCTGCCCTCCAAAATGATTTATATTCTTGATGACATTTTAGACCAAAAAGTTTTTCATCAGCAGTACAGAGGTTTGTGTATTTTCTGGGCTTCTCTGACAAATTTCTGATTGATGGGAGTAATAGGCTTTGTTAAAAATATCTCATCCAAGGTTGAAAAATAGGCTAGATCTGGAGAACTTGTGAAAAATATCCATGAGCTTCAGTGGCTATAGAGACCCATATGAATACCAATGATAGCAAGTTTGTTTGCTATTGTCATTAAATGGGACCTTATGATTTGGGGGATTTTGGTACTTCTTGAATGTGCATTAGCTGCTTTACTACTGTTTTATAAAGCTGTTACATGGATCTCATTTTTGAGTGATGATATTTTTGATTTAAAAAAATTATTATTGTTTTTCCTTGCATGTGCAATAGAGTATTTGTTTTCTTTTTTATCTCATTTTTTGTACTTGTAGTACATTTTACCAGTATTAAAGATTTTTTGATTTTGCACTAATATAATTTCATAATATTAATTAACCCTAATATTAATGTATACACCAAAGCTTTAGACTATGGAAACCTGCCACTGATTATTAAATATTATTGGGCTTTGATTAATGATTGTGTCTAATTCCAGGAGAAGGGATCACAGACAAGCCATTATGCAGTGCCAAGAAGCCCAAGATCAAGGGGACGAACCAATCCTTGTAAGATTGATAAGAATCTGAGCCAAGACAGAGGGGTTCGAGGAAGTGGTTGGTTGACAGCTTCAGACACAAGATTTCCTCATGCCAGATTCAGACAAAGTACCTCAAACTAGCTGCCATCTTGGATCCCCTATCCCTGAAAGCAAAGGTAAAAATCAGACCAGGAAATGCTATTTCCCACTTGCTGCAAAAATCTAGTCCCTTTTTTGCCTTTCATATTGTGGCAATTTTCTGTAGTCCTGGCTGCTGATTGGGTAATTTTGCTGAAATGGTCCTACAGAATTGTGGGATATACATCACTTCATTGGGCCCTGATTCAAGGACCTGTAATGGAATTAATCTTGCTTACTCAGAATTTTTATATACTATTTAATTTTGATTTTTTTCTTTTCTTCTATTTTTTATGTTTTTTCCTTCCTTTTAACAATGGATTCACCTACCTCATAACTCAGCCATGTATCTGTGGGTGATCTCTGTGTTTGTCAACACCCTTCTCCAGGAGGGTTGTATAATTGTCATATAATTCTAGATTTATACAAATTTTACTTATTTGAGAGTAATAAACATCATCAGTAAACATTTATTGTTTAATGATCTACTACTATGTAAGATAATGGTTTTATTTAGTATAAAAATTATACAGAACTTATAACAGCTAAACAAAACCATTATATTATACTATAATTCTTTATGACCTCTTTCAATGTAAAACACAGTGGAATTGGAAGGAGGGGAGGGAAAGAAAATGAATCATGTAAACATGGAAAATTTAATCAATTAAATAAAAAAAGCATTTATAAAATAAAAGGATAATATAATATCCAAAAAAATCAAAGGGTGAATAAGAGGATTGTACAGAGAGAAAATGGAAAAGAATTGAATGAGGTAAATTATTTCACCTAAAGAGTCTTGAAAAACTATTATAGGTTTCCAGGTTAAGATGGAGGCAGAGTAAAAAGCAGAGCTTAACCTCTCCTAACTGAAACATACAGGACTCCTCAAGGGGACATAAAAACAAATCCAGACAAACGGAGGGACCCCACAACTGGGCACAGCATGGAAGGTACTTGGAATCGAGGCATTTCCTTGCTATAAAGGGGTGAAACAGCTCTCACTAAATCGCGGGCTGAGGAAGCCCCCACACACACATACAAACACACACACCACCTACAGCTCCAAAGCCAACTCAAAATAAATAGAGCAAGTTTGGGGCACTCTTTAAGTCATTGGCAGCTCCAGGGCCTGTTCTTGAGATCAGCAAGACTTAGGACCCCAAAAGACTAAAGAACACACAAGGAGTTTGAGCACAGACTCTGAGTGCAGGCGAGGGTGGAGGTGGACACAGGCACTCGCGTGTGTGAGCAAAGGCCCTGAAACCCTGAGTGGGGAACCAGTGCAGACAGGTGTACGACTGTGGAATCAGCACCCTGAAATTTGTAAAGGAGCCTCTGGCAGAGGATCAAGCAATGGGAACCACCAAGAGGCTTTACCTTGAGAACAACCAGACCTGAGACCTCAGGAGCCTAAAGAGTGCAGACAGACCCTGAGCTTGAGGAAAACACTGAGAAGGGGCTGTGCTTAAAATGGCAACTCGGAATCAGGAAGCCCAGAAGAGAAAGATTAACAACAAGGAGAAGAAATCTTTAACACTCAACAACTTTTACACAGAGAAAATCCAGACAACAGAGCAAACAGAAGAGGAGAACAAACAAGCAATAACATCTGGACCCTCCCAAAATAATGAAAACTGGTCACAGGACCTTGAAGAGTTCAACTCTGAGATGATGAGAAAGTTGGAAAAGATTTGGCTAGTGAAATAGGAAATAGCTCAAAAGGAAATCAGGTAAGAAAATAACAGTTTAAAAGGCAGAATTTTGCAATTGGAAAGTGAGGCTCAGAAAAGAAATGAACTGAATAAGCAAACTGAACACCAGAAATGACCAGATTGAAAAGGAAAACTAGTACCTAAAGGCTAGAATTGAGCAATTAGAAGCTAATGATCCCTCAAGACAGCAAGAACAAATAAAACAAAGTCAAAAGACTGAAAAAATAGAAGGAAACATGAAATAACTCAATGAAAAAGTGACAGACCAAGAAAACCTGTCTAGAAGAGACAATCTGAGAATGATTGGTCTTCCTGAAAAAGAAAAACAAACAGAAATTAATAGAAATTTGGATCCATACTAAAAGAAATTATTCAGCAAAATTGCCCTGAAGTTCTACAACAAGAGGGCAATATAGACATTGAAGGGATCCATAGATCACCCTCTAAAATAGACCCAGAAAAGACAATGCCCAGGAATATAATAGCCAAATTTAAGAGCTTCCAAGTAAAAGAAAAAATCTTACAAGAAGCAAGAAAGAGACAATTCAGATATCAAGGAGCACCAATCAGGATCACACAGGATCTGGCAGCCTCCACGATAAAAGAAAGCAAGCCTTGGAATATGTTATTCAGAAAGGCAAGAGAACTAGGACTACAACCACAGATCAACTACCCATCAAAACTGACTATATACTTCCAGGTGGAAAGTATGGGCATTCAACAAAACTGAAGATTTCCAAGTTTTTGCACAGAAAAGACTAGGACTAAATGGAAAGTTTGATATCCAACCACAAAAATCAAGAGAAACATGAAAAGTTAAATAAGAAACAGAAGGGAAAGAAAGAAAACTCATAATTTTTAAATTTGCCTCTTTAAGGGCCTCAATAAGATCTAATTATCTGTATTCCTATGTGGAGAAATGCTATGAATAATTCTCTGTAGTGAACTCTATTCACTATTATAGTATTCACTATTATAGTAATCAGAAGAATAACTCATAGGAATAGGGTAGAATATTAATGGTCTAAGATGTTATGGTGGGAGGTAAAGAGAGGGGGTGAATAGCAGGGGCAACCAAGAGAAACTTGAATGAATAAGAAAAATAGGACATTCTCTTACACACAAAGTGGGAATGGGAAGAGGAGGGGACAAAGACTATTATAAGAAGGAGAGGAAGAGAGCAATAAGAGGTGATATTTAAACCTTACTCTCAATGTAATCAACCAAGAGAGGGAAGAGTAGCTATATTATACATTGGGATATAAAACTCTATCTAACCCTACAGAGAAAGTCAAAAGGGATAAACCAAGGGGAACAGGGGAGTGGGGAGGTCATAAAAGGGAGGGGAGAAGAAGGGGCCAAGAATTCATTAGGCCTTTAAAAATAAAAATAGGGGAATAATAAGGGAGGGGGTAGAAAGGGAAGTTAATCAAGGGAGGTGAAAAGGGATACTGGCTTAAATCAAACCACTGATTTAAGAGGAAATAGTGTAAGAAGAAGTGGTAGGACTAGGGGAGGATACGAAAATGTCAGCTAATACACAACAGATAATTATAACACTGAATGTGAATGGGATGAACTCACTGATAAAACGGAAGCAAATAGCAGAGTGAATAAGAAACCAAAATCCTACAATATGTTGTCTATAAGAAACACATATGAGGTGGGTGGACATAAACAAGTTTAGGGTCAATGGCTTGAGCAAAATCTTTTGGGCCTCAAATCAGAAAAAGAAGGCAAGAGTGGCTATTATGATTTCTGACAAAGCCAAAGTAATAAGAGATATGATTAAAAAAGACAGGGAAGGTCATTACATCCTGATTAACAGCAATATAAACAATGAGGAAATAACACTGCTCAATATGTGTGCACCAAGTGGCATAGCATCCAAATTCATAAAAGGGAAACTGGCAGAGCTCAAGAAGGAAATAGATAGTAAAACCATAATAGTGGGAGATCTAAGTATTCCTCTTTCATATCTAGATAAATCAAACCAAAAATAAATAAGAAAGAGAAAAGAGAGGTTAATGAAGTCCTTCAAAAATTAGATTTAATTGATATGTGGAGAAAAATAAATAGGGACAAAAAGGAATACAACGTCTTTTCAGCTGCACATGGTACATTCACAAAGATTGACCATGTAATAGGGCATAGAAACATTGCAAACAAATGCAAAAGAACAGAAATAATAAATATAACCTTCTCAGATCACAATGCAATAAAAATATTAATTAGTAAGGGCAAATGGACAGGCAAAATAAAAACTAATTGAAAATTACATAATATGATTCTCCAAAACCAATTAGTCAAGAAATCATTGAAACAATTTCATTAAAGAGAATGACAATGATGAGACATCCTACCAAACTCTGTGGGATGCAGCTAAGGCAGTACTCAGGGGGAAATTTATATCCTTGAGTACATATATTAACAAATTAAGGAGGGCAGAGATTAATGAATTGGGTATACAACTCAAAAAATTAGAAAGCAAGCAAATTAAAAACCCCCAGATGAAAACTAAATTAGAAATCATAAAAATTAAGGGAGAAATTAATAAAATCAAAAGTAAAAGAACTATTGAATTAATAAATAAGACTAGAAGCTGGTATTTTGAAAAAACAGATAAAATAGGCAAAGTACTGGTCAATCTAATTAAAAAAAGAAAAGAAGAAAACCAAATTGACAGTATCAAAGATGAAAAGGGAGACCTCATCTCTAATGAAGGGGAAATTAAGGCAATCATTAAAAACTATTTTGCCTAATTATATGGCAATAAATATAACAACCTAGGAGATATGGATGAATATTTACAAAAATATAAATTGCCTAGATTAAGAGCAGAAGAAATAGGATACCTAAATAATCCCAAATCAGAAAAAGAAATTGAACAAGCCATCAAAGAACTCCCTAAGAAAAAATCGCCAGGGCCTGATGGATTCACAAGTGAATTCTATCAGACATTCAAAGAGCAACTAATCCCAATACTATACAAATTATTTGATATAATGAGCAAAGAAGGAGTCCTGCCAAATTCCTTTTATGACACAAATATGGTACTGATTCCAAAGCCAGGGAGATCAAAAACAGAGAAAGAAAACTACAGACCAATCTCCCTAATGAACATAGATGCAAAAATCTTAAATAGAATACTAGCAAAGAAATTCCAACAAGTAATTAAAAAGATCATTCCCCATGATCAAGTGGGATTTCTACCAGGAATGCAAGGATGGTTCAACATAAGGAAAACCATCCACATAATTGACCATATCAACAATCTAACAAACAAAAATCACATGATTATCTCAATTGATGCTGAAAAAGCCTTTGACAAAATACAGCACCCATTCCTATTGAAAACACTGAAAAATATAGGAATAGAAGGACCTTTCCTAAAATTAATAAACAATATATACCTAAAACCATCAACAAGCATCATATGCAGTGGGGATAAATTAGAAGCCTTCCCAATAAATCAGGAGTGAAACAAAGATGCCCATTATGACCTCTATTATTCAACATTATTTAGAAACACTAGCAGTAGCAATTAGAGAAGAAAAAGAAATTGAAAGTATCAAAATAGGCAACGAGGAGACTAAGCTAACACTCTGCAGATAATATGATGGTATACTTAAAAAATCCTAGAGAATCAAATAAGAAGCTTGTAGAAATAATCAACAACTTTAGCAAAGTTGCAGGATACAAAATAAATGCACATAAATCATCAGCATTTCCAACACATTAGCGCTGCAAAAGGTGGAAAGAGAAACACCATTTAAAATCACTGTAGACAATATACAATACTTGGGAATCTATCTACCAAAACAAACACAGCAATTATACGAAAACAACTACAAAACACTTTCCAAACAAATAAAACTGAATCTCAACAATTGGAAAGCCATTGATTTCTCATGGGTAGGACGAGCTAACATAATAAAAATGACCATTCTACCCAAATTAATTTACCTATTTAGAGCCATACCTATGAAACTACCAAAAAACTTCTTTACTGAATTAGGAAAAACTATAACAAACTTCATATGGAATGACAAAAGATCAAGACTATCAGGGGAAATATAGGGAAAAAAATGCGAAGGAAGGGGACCTAGCAGTACCAGATATTAAACTATACTATAAAGCAGCAGTCATTAAAACAATATGGTACTGGCTAAGAGACAGAAGGGAGGATCAGTGGAATATACTGGGGGTTAATGACATCAGCAAGACAGTGTATGATAAACCCAAAGAAGCCAAATTTTGGGACATGAATCCACTATTTAACAAAAACTGCTGGGAAATTTGGAAAACAATATGGGAGAGATTAGGTTTAGATCAACATCTCACACCCTACACCAAGATAAAGTAAGAATGGGTGAATGATTTGAATATAAAGAGGGAAACTATAAATAAGTTAAGTGAACACAGAAGAGTATACCTGTCAGATCTCTGGGAAAGGAAATATTTTAAAACCAAGCAAAAGTTAGAGAAAATTACAAAATGTAAATTAAATGGTATTAATTATATTAAGCTAAAAAGCTTTTGTACAAACAAAACACAATGTAGTCAAAATCAGAAGGGAAACAACAAATTAGGAAAAAATCTCAATAACAAAAAACTCTGACAGGGGTCTAATTATTCAAATATACAAGGAGTTAAATCAATTGTATAAAAAATCAAGCCATTCCCCAATTGATAAATGGGCAAGAGACATGAATAGGCAATTTTCAGGTAAAGAAATCAAAAGTATCAATAAGCACATGAGAAAGTGTTCTAAATCTCTAATAATTAGAGAAATGCAAATCAAAACAACTCTGATGTATCACCTCATACCCAGCATATTGGCTAAAATGAAAGAAGGGGAGAGTAATGAATGTTGGAGGGTATGTGGCAAAAGTAGGACATTAATGTATTGCTGGTGGAGTTGTGAACTGATCCAACCATTCTGGCTGGGAATTTGGAACTATGCTCAAAGGGCTATAAAAGACTGCCTGCCCTTTGATCCAGCCATACCATTGTTGGGTTTGTACCCCAAAGAGATCATAGATAAACAGACTTGTATGAAAATATTTATAGCTGCGCTTTTTGTGGTGGCAAAAAACTGGGAAATCAGGGTATGTCCTTCAATTGGGGAATGGCTGAACAAATTGTGGTATATGCTGGTGATGGAACACTATTGTGCTAAAAGGAATAATAAACTGGAGGAGTTTCAGGTGAATTGGAAAGATCTCCAGGAACTGATGCAGAGCAAAAGGAGCAGAGCCAGAAGAACACTGTACACAGAGACTGATGTACTGTGGTAAAATTTAATGTAATGGACTTCTATACTAGCAGCAATGCAATGAGACAGGACAGTTCTGAGAGATTTATGGAAAAGAAAGCTATCCACATTCAGAGGAAGGACTGTAGGAGAGGAAACATATAAGAAAAACAACTGCTTGAACACATGGGTTGAGGTGGACATGATTCGGAAATGTAGACTTGAAACTACCACACCAATGCAACTATCAACAATTTGGAAATAGGTCTTGATCGATGACACATGTTAAAACCAGTGGATATGTGTGCTGGCTATCGGTTTGGGGACAGCGGTGGGTGAAGGTGAAAGTAGGAGCATGAATCATGTAACCACGTTAAAAATGAATATTTATAAATGTTTTAAAAAAAAGAAAAACTATTATAGTGGAGAGGAGGATGAGACTGATGAAAGGCAATGCTTAAACTTTACTCTTCTAATAACTGGCTCAGAGAGTGAATAAGGTTTTTCTTAAAGCATCCTGCTCATTTCGTCCCCTCCCCATTTTTTGTGTATTATTAAACATAGTTTATCTTAATACAAACTCTTAGTGAATAGATGAACAAATAACACTTCAATAAAACAAATATGCTTTGAGATGACTATGTACTCGTTGGGAAGAGAGATCAGGGATAAAACTCCTGTCTGTCCTGGACCTATCCAAGGAACAAATGCATTCAAACCTTATAGTCTCCCTCCTTCGTACAAACCTGATACTCAGTGTCATCACTGAGACTCTGCTACAGATTCCATGGTAACTCTTTCCTGTGACTTTTGAAGGCCTTTGTCTCTACTTGAGCTTGAGCACAGCCCTTGTCATGTGGGTATCAGTATTTATTCTGTCATGAGACTTGAAACAATTACAACTTGCTTGTCTCCCTCTTCATTTGTGGCAATAGTAGCCATTAGTGCAGGGACCAAATGAGGCTGCCATTGACATACTCTTTCCATCCCTTAAATTTCCAATTCTTTGACACTATGAAAAAATAAGTGTCATTGTACAAATTGATCTATTTTCTTTTTAAAACAATCTTTTGAATACTGGCTTTGTAGTAGTGTTATGGGATTAAAAGGTAAGAACATTTTGATAACCCTTAGAAAAAATGCTCTAAATTATTATCTTGAATGGTTGGGCAAGTTCACAACTCTGCCAACAATGAAGCTACTTTTTAGACATCCTTTTCACTTTTATCATCTTTTTTTCTTTTCTGTCATGTTAGCCAATCTGACAGGTATGAAGTAATATATCAGGGTTATTTTAAATTGCATTTATCTAATGAATAATTATGTGGAGCATTTGTTCATGTAATGATTGATATCTTTGATTATTTCTCCAAGCTGGCTGTTCATATCTTTAGATCATTAAGCAAATGGGAAATAGCTCATATGTATATATATATATATATATATATCTATATATCTGTCTCTTA
>NC_058130.1:480533218-480542819 GCF_016433145.1 Gracilinanus agilis
TATATATATATATATATATATATATATATAGAGAGAGAGAGAGAGAGAGAGAGAGAGAGAGAGAGAGTACAATTGGTCCAGTATTTTAAATATTTGAGAAATTAGACTTTTTTTAAAGAAACTTACTCTATCTCCATTCCTAGTTTTCTAATTTCCTGTTAATCTTCCCTGCATTTATTTTCTTTGTGCATTTTTAGAAGAATTTTATGTAATAATATTTATCCATTTTACTTCACATAATTCTATATCACTTCTTAACTCATAAATTGTTCCCTCATAAGTTTTGATACTTTGATCTATGCCTGTTTCATGATTATTATTCTTTCATATAATTTGAATTTTGGGACTTCTTTCTGCTTTCCTTCACTATTCATTTCATTTATTCCCTTGGTATTTCTGACATTTTGTTCTTCCATTAAATTTGTATTATTATTTTTCTAGCTATATAGAATAAGTATTTGCCAGGCAATTTCAGAGAATTGAGATCTTTAATTATGTTTGGCATTTCCATGTGCAATTAAAATTTCTCCAAATGTTTACGTCAATCTTCATTTGTAAAAAAAAAAAGTGTTTGGTAATTTTGCTCAGAGTTCCTAGATTTCTTGGCAGTAAACTCCCAAATATTTTATATTGTTTGTATTTATTTTTATATTTAAATTTTATTTTAATAACACATGTCCACATGAGTTTTCTGAAGTTATATAATACAAATTGTCTTCCTCCATTTTTGACTCTTTTTCCCAGAGCTGGCAAGCAATTCAATCTGGGTTCTACAAGTGTTATCACATAATATATTTCCATATTATTCATTTTAATAAGTGAATAATTTTATAAAACAAAAACCATAAAGCATATACAAAAATAAACAAGTGTTTCAATGTTACTAAAACAGTTCTTTTTCCAGAGGTGGACAGCATTCTTTTTTTAAGACCCTCTGAGTTGTTCTGGATCATTTTATTGCTATCCTATTGCATTTGATTGTTCCACAAAATTGCAGTTATTGTTTACAATGTTTTCCTAGTTCTGCTTATTTGATTCTGCATCAGTTCAGGTAGCTATTTCCAGCTCTTTCTGAAATCATTCTGTTCATCATTCCTTTTAATCAATACTACTCCATCACTATTGTATCCCACAATTTGTTCAGTCATTCCCCAATTGAGGGACATCACTTTAGTTTCTAATTATTTGCCACCACAAAGAGAGCAGTTATAAATATTTTTGTACAAGCAAGTCCTTTCTATTTTTTTCTCTTTTTATATAGACCTAGTAATGGTATTACTGGATCAAAGGATATGCATTCTTTTTTAACCCTTTGGACATAATTCCAAATTGCCCTCCAGAATGATTGGAAAAGTTCACAACTGTACTAACTGCATTAGGGTCTCAATTTTGTCACAACCTCTCCAATATTTATAATTTTCATTTACTGTCATATTAACCAATCTGATGGGTGTGGAGTAGTTTTAATTTGTTGTTTTAATTTGCATTCCATTAATCAAGAATGATTTAGAAGATTTTTTCCTATGATTATTGAAAACTTGAATTTCTCAATATGAAAATGCCTACTCATACTCTTTGACCATTTATCAATTGAGGAATGATTTGGATTCTTATGAATTTGTTCATTAAATTAATTCTTTAAATATTTTAGAAATGAGACCTTTGTCGCAGAAATGTGTTATAATTTTCCCCCAGATGGTTGCTCCCCTTCTAATGTTGGTGGCATTGGTTTTGTATGTACAAAACCTTTTTAATTTAATATAATCAAAATTATTAATTTTACATCTTATAATTTTTCTCTCTCTTTTTTGTTTATAAATTCTCCTCTTCTCCATAGATCTGATAGGTAAATTATTTTATGCTCTCCTAATTTTCTTATAATATCACTCTTTATGATGAAATCATTTGATCTTTTCTTATAAGGTGTGAGATATTGATCTAAATCTAATTTTTACCAAATTGTTTTCCATTTTTTCAGCAGTTTTTTCAAATAGTGAGTTATTATTCCACAAGCTCAGATTTTGATTATCATGATTCACATGATTATCCTAAGGAAAACTATAGGGAAAAATCAATATAAAGGCAGAAATCCATCAATCAAATATAAGTCTTCTGGTGATAGAAAAATACTCATAGTATTTTTTTCATCCTTGTTCTTTTTGTGTTATAAAATGGTTGGATATTTAAAGCTGAAAGATACTTAAGAGCATATCTACTTTCATTACCAAAATTAATCTCATTAAATATCAACCTTCCTGTAATTTTGTTCATTTCAAATCTTCCATGCCTGCTAATTTTCTATGAGTCATGACCATGTTTGCTCACAAATTAACATGTGTTGAGGGATAGATCAACTAAGAATCCTGATGGTCTTAACATTATTTTTACAATAAAGAATGCAATAGGAAAAAAAAACTTCTCCATGAGCTATTTCTCACCTTGTGAACATGTCCTTGTCTTTTTATGTTATGTTTTTATTATACCCTTAAATAAGAAGCAATAGAATTTAATTGAATGAGTTGAATGCCATTATGGATAAGATTAATATTAACTCCTGATCATTTGAAATTTAAGGTCCAACCAATAATGTCACTCACAACAATAATGATTTGTGATATAGTTTCTATGTCCCTTTGCTAACATTTAAGAATACAATCAATACTAAAACCATCGTCAAAGAACTTACCAGGCCAGCGCATAATAGGGAGAAATGTAGGGAGAAAGTTAATATACATGATAAATGTTTTGTAAATAGCTTGTAGAAGGATGCAAGTAGAGAAGAAAATGGGATTCCAGCTGAATTTTGAAGGAAAGTAGGGGAGGATAAGAGGGAAATATTAGATATGAAAATTTTTCAGTCATGGGGACAGTGAAATAATTAATTTAGAAAATGGAATCTGGTATTTGAATAGCAACAAGAAGGACAGAAATCACAGGGTAACTAAGGATAATGATGTGAAAATAATGGAAATACAGGAAGAATTCAAGTTATTTAAGGATTCTAGAGAAATATATGGAATTGCATAATCATACTATAAGTAAAAGGAAGCCAGTTGAGTATGTTAAGGACATTGCAATATGGTCACCATAGAACTTTAAGATCACTTTAGTAGGTAAGTAGAAGATTGACTGAAGAGTAGGAAGACTTGAGAAAGGGAAATCAACCCTTTAGTTTATGTTTAAACTGAAGTCATCTGCTAGTGACTTGCTAGTGAATACCTGCTAAATGATGGCAGTCATGTGAATGGAAATAAGTGGTTATCTATCTCACAAGAGTTTGGATGCATGGAAAATTTCATTTTCATTAAAATATTAAGGTTTTTAAATTGGGTGAAATTACAGAGGGAATAAAGTAAAGAATGATATATTTAAATTTGCATTCAGTCCCCATCAGTGCCTTCTCTAGCAATGAATAGCCCCTTGGGAACGTTCTGGATCCTTGCTTTACTAATAAGAATTAGGTCATTTACAGTGATACAGTGGATCATCACACATAATGTGTACAATGTTCTTCTGGTTCTCTCACTTCATTTTGCATAATTTCATATATCTTTCCACTTTATGTTGTGAACCTCTTGTTCATCATTTCTTATGGCACAATAGTGTTCCATTGCAGTCATAGACCACAACTTTTTCATCTATTCCCCAATTGATGGACATCATTTCGGTTTCCAGTTCTATGCCACCACAAAAGTTGTTGCCATAATTATTTTTGAACGAGTAGATCCTTTCCCCTGTCTATTATTTCTTTGGTATATCAGCAAAGTAGTGGTATTTTACTGTGTCAAAAGTTACTAGAGAACATTTGTAATTTCATTTTCCAGATGAGCAAACTGAGGCAAATAGGGTAAAATGTTTTTTTTTCCAGAAACACACACTAATAACCATCTAATCCTGGATTTGAACTCAGTACTTCCCCAGTCCAGGGTTCATTATTTATAAACTTTGCCAAACCTGATACATTGCAAAAGTACCACAAAGTTTAAAGACTGATGTTTTTGTTTTTCATTCTTATTTTGCAAATAATGCAACTGAGACTCAGAGAAGTAAAATGATTCAGTCACAGAGTAAAAAAATTCTTTTTGAAACTAGCATTCAACTAAAATCTAATTCTGATTCTAAGGCTCTTTCTAGTATATTTCTTATGTTATATATTAAATTATATATGTGTTATATGCCTATTTAAATATGCTATTTCTCAATAAACTGGAAATGCAGATCTATTTAATTAAAAGTTATGGCTTAATTGTTCTGCAGTGGATTCTGCTGCCATGCATAGAGAAAGGCAATTTGAGGTAATATAATGAGCACTGGACTGAACATCTGGAAACTGGATTTGTTATTTCAGCTTTGCTGCTGACTCTATAATTCTTTAGGAAATAGTTCATCTGAATGTCAGCCTTCAACTCTATATGATGACAATTTTCAACTAAGTGATAATGATCAACAGACTATTCAACTCTAAAATTATATGTTATATTCACACAGTGTACTACTTTTCCTAATTCCCTTTTCCCTAAATTTTTATGTAGCATTTATCCCTGAAAATGAAAATAGATGTAGTTAGAAACAAAGTCTATTTCCTCTCACCTAATTATTGTAGGTAAGACCCTGAGGTGAATTCTTTTGTGTGACTTGAAGGGAGGCAGAATAGGCATTTCTGGTCTCTTCTCCCCACTACTCTCTTCCAAGGAAGACTTTAATTCCTACTTGTAGGGGAAACAAGAAGTTGGGATAGAGGTCACTTTGCTCTCCTTAGAAAGTGAGGTGGTTCCTGATTAAAGAAATGGAAATTAAACAAAATCTGAGGTACATCCTTACACATAGAAGACTTGCCAATATGGCAGCAAAGGAAAGTGATAAATGTTGGAGGGAGTGTGGCAAAATTGGGACACTAATACACTGCTGGTGGAGTTGTGAATTGGCCCAACCATTCTGGAGGGCAATTTGGAACTATGTGCAAAGGACTTTAAAAGAATGCCTACTCTTTGATCCAGACATACCAATTTTGGGTTTGTATCCCAAAGAAATAACAAGGGAAAAGACTTGTACAAAAAACATTTATAGCCACTCTCTTTGTAGTGGGAAAAAAAGGTAAATGGGGGGCTGTCCATCGATTGGGGAATGGCTGCCTAAATTTTAGTATCTGGTGGTGATGGAATACTATTGTGCAAAAAGGAATAATGGACTGGAGGAATTCCATGTGAACTGGAATGACATCCAGGAATTGATGCAGAGCAAAAGGAGCAGAAGCAGGAGAACATTGTACACAGAGACAAACATTATGACACAATCAAATATAATAGACTTCTCTACTAGCAGCAATGCAATGACTCAGGACAATTCAGAGGAACTTGTGAGAAACAATGCAGTCTGGATAGCATCTCTAGATGTCAATCCAGAGAAGGAACTATGGAAATTGAAATTCATTAGAAAAATGTGATTGATCATGCAATGTGATAGGGATATGATTGGGGTTTTGATGTTAAAGGATCATGCTGCTGCAGATATGAATAACACAGAAATAGATTTTGAACAATGATACATGTATAACCCAGTGGAACTGCTTGTTGGATTCAGGAGGGGTGAGGGAAGAGAATGAATTATGTAACCATAGAAAAATATTCTAAATAAAAATGGGGAAAAAAGAAAAAAAAGGTGGTGAATTATATCTATTTGTTCACTTAAATATTCCTAGTCTAGGAAATACAATTGGATTCAATCAGTCTTTTGCTTGCTTTGTCATTTTGGGAAAAGAATAAGAATTCCACAATAAAAAGGAAATGTAGATCTATATGCAAGCTCTCTATCTAACACTTGAAACTTTCTTCATCTAACATAAATTCTACAATGAATACATATAGTGAAAAAAAAACCCATTCATCCAAATTGGTAGCAAAATAGAAATCCTAGAGGATATACATATAATGATGTACACAATACAATATATAGTGATGGAGTTTTCCCACTGGGAGAAAGATAACTTAGATCAAACAAGAGAGATTGTCCTTAATATCACCCAAGGGGAAATTGCCAAAAGTCTCTAGTGTAGTCAGCTTGGAATAAGGACCTGATAAAGTATGCCAGCTTCTCTCATATTTTCCCAGAATTTTTTCTTTCAACAATCTGAAATAAGGTTGTCCTCTTTTATCTTCTCTCAAATCTCGATGATTTACCACTTCAAGAGTCCCAAAGAAGATGGAAGTTTGAAGAATTCTGAAAGAGATTTGGAGCTTGACATTTGCTTAAAATAGATAAGTCCCAAAGAGGATGGAAGACAGCTGGATTTCTTATACATTTACTAACTCCGTCCGATCTTTCATGGAGGATGGGACATTTATTTCCTCCTAAAGAGGAGAGAGCCCCATAATGTGTTTTTGGACAGAAGTCCAATAGACTAAACAGTATCAAACATCTTCATGAAGTTCAAACTGGGCTGAAGAACAAACAGTAGATTATTTTGACCACTATCATAAAAAATATGTTAAAAAAAAAGAAACAGGATGCTGACTAATCAATATGCATAGCTCTACTATCATTATGTAGGATAAAGGAACAGTATGGATTCATTCAGAAAATTGCCTCATTGTCCCTGGTGAGACATGTATTACTGAAGTAATATGCTGTCAGTTCACTTGCCTTGGAATGTCTTGTATAAAATCAAATTAAAAGTTGACTATTTTATCACAGCATCTTCCTATCAGACATTAGTTGTAGCAATGAATAATAAACTACAAATAAATTGTGAAATTTTAATCATCAAAATTCCTCTTAATCACAAAAGATATTCCAAGAACTATACTACATGAGGTTTTTGTTTTGCTTAAAGACATTGTGAGAGTTTCATAGCCTGAGAAATGTGCTTTTCACTATAGGGCATGGAGTTCTTACATAATTCTTTTCTTCCAGCTTCCATTCTATCCTTTCTTTATTCACTCTTTATCACAATAACACTAGTTCTCATTCATGGTGAAGTGTATTTTTTCAAATACACTGGTTGCTGCAGTCACTGTTTTCACTTTGTAACCAGGTGACAGATGTTGAAGAATGGCAATGGATTTTCCCTTTAATTCTCCAGTGCTTCTTTCTGCACTGCCAAATCATATTATATGGTGGCAGTAGATAGTACTCTGGTAGCATTGAAGAGGCAAATAATTCATTTCAGGTCCTTCTTCTACCAAAATATCCTCTAGAAACAGTATGATCAATAGCTTTTCGTCTATCTTGGTCAACAGTGGATAGTGGCCCCTGCCTCCTCTCTGAGGGAAAATAGTGCAAATGTGCAAAATAACAAGTTTTAACCAATTTTCCAATCCCAACATACCTCATTAATATAGAAAAAAATTTATTTTATAAAATTCCAAATCTTCCATCAACTTTTCATTACATTCTTTTTATGACTTTAATACCTATAAAAACATTAACAAAAGGAAAAATAGCATTGAGTGGTAGGTTTACATGTGAGAGCAAGGAAGAAAGAACTGATAAGAAAATGTATATAGTTTAATTATTATATATTTTTGTTCGTTTTCACATAGTATTTAATATTCCTAGAAGTAGAAGTCATTGTCATTGGATTTCAGTTAATATTTCTTTAAAATTTACATAGTTTACTATGTCCTTAAAATACATCACTTTTGCCCTTTTTTGGGGGGAGGATAGAGAGCAAATGACTTTCTAATAATGTCCATTACTTTTTTTATTTTAACCATTACCTTGTGCCTTAGAATCAATACTACGTTTTGGTTCCAAGACAAAAGAGTGTAAGGGTGAATCAATGGGAATTAAATGACTTGCCCAGAATCACACAGCTAGGAAGTGTCTGAGGCCAATTTCAACCTAGGACCTATAGTCTCTAGGCCTTGTTCTCAATCCACTGAGCTAACCAGCTGCCTGTCCATTACTTTTTATACCTAGAAAATATTATGTTAACATAAAAACTCTAGAATTTCTACTTTACTCATTTTGGAGAAATATAGGACTATGATGAATTAAAAATTATGGAAAAATAGGTAGTTCCATAAAGAATTAAAATTGTAAAAAATTTCCCCAGAAATCCAAATAAAATATATTATACTTTGCAGATAGAGCAATAGATGAAAAATATCAAATACACTAATTAGAATCTGGCATCCTTACAGGAATGGAATAATTTCAATGAGAATAAGAACAAGAGTGATAGAGGTATCATGTTTTTAGATGAGTATTTTGTATAATTTTGATTTTTAAATTATTATTAAGTAGACAGCTTTTAACTTTAACAACTTTACCTCTCCATTTTATTTCTTCCCCTCATTAAGTCTGCAGATATAAGAGGAGAGTATAAGAAATAAAACAATATGAATTTGCCCTTATTTCCATAATGTTTCCCAGTGTCTTCCTCCTAAGACAGAAATGATATTAACTGTACTTTGGTTTGGCACTACCATTCAGGTGGAATAAAGGCAGTGAGTCAGCTGAACTTTTAAAATATTCTCATTTATCTCCAGCACCCCTATTCTTTACTCCCCCTCCCAGAACTGACAAGCAATTTCACTAGGTTATACATGTATTATTGTTCAAAACTTTTTTCCATCTTATTCCTATTTGCAGTAGAGTGATCTTTTAAGACCAAAACCCTAATCATATCCATATAGAACTATGTGATGGATCATATATTTTTCTTCTGTGTTTCTGCTCCCATGGTTCTTTCTCTGGATATGGATAGCATTCTTTCTCATAAGTTTCTTTGTATTGTCCTGGTTCCTTGCATTGCTGCTAGTAGAAAAGTCCATTACATTCAATTGTGCCACAATGTATCAGTCTCTGTACAATGTTCTCCTAGTTCTGCTCCTTTCACTCTGCATCAATTCTTGGATGTCTTTCCAGTTCATTGTTCCTTTTTGCACAATAGTATTCTTTCACCATCAGATACTAACATTTATGCAGCCATTCCCCAATCGATGGGCACCCCCCCCCATTTCCCAATATTTTTTTTTTGCCACTACAAAGAGAGTCCTTTGCGCACTTCCAAATTGCCCTCTAGAATGGTTGGGCCAATTCACAACTCCACTAGCAGTGTATTAGTGTCCCAATTTTGCCACATCCCCTTCAACATTTATCACTTTCCTTTGCTGCCATATTGACCCGTCTTCTAGGTGTAAGGTTATAACTCAGAGTTGGTTTAATTTGCATTTCTCTAGGAAGAACTTAGAACACTTTTTTATTTTTATTTTTTTCAAACATTTATTAATATTCATTTTTAACATGGTTACATGATTCATGATCCTCCTTTCCCCTCCGCCCCCCGGAATCCCCCCACCCATGGCCAATGCACATTTCCACTAGTTTTGTCACGTGTCCTTGATCAAGACCAATTTCCAAATGGTTGGTAGTTGCATTGGTGTGGTAGTTTTGAGTCCACACCCTCAATCATGTCCACCCTGACCCATGCGTTCAAGCAGTTGTTTTTCTTATATGTTTCCTCTCCTGCAGTCCTTCCTCTGAATGTGGGTAGCATTCTTTACCATAAATCCCTCAGAATTATCCTGGGTCATTGTATTGCTGCTGGTACAGAGGTCCATTACATTCAATTTTACCACAGTATATCAGTCTCTGTGTA
>NC_058130.1:480545798-480632808 GCF_016433145.1 Gracilinanus agilis
ACTCCTGATCTTATTGGGAAGGCTTCTAATTTATCCCCATTGCATATGATGTTTGTTGATGGTTTTAGGTATATACTGTTTATTATTTTTAGGAAAGGTCCTTCTATTCCTATACTTTTCAGTGTTTTCAATAGGAATGGATGCTGTATTTTGTCAAAGGCTTTTTCAGCATCTATTGAGATAATCATGTGATTTTTGTTTGTTAGACTGTTGATATGGTCAATTATGTGGATGGTTTTCCTAATGTTGAACCAGCCTTGCATTCCTGGTATAAATCCCACCTGATCGTGGTGAATGATTTTCTTAATTACTTGCTGGAGTCTCTTTGCTACTATTCTATTTAAGATTTTTGCATCTATGTTCATTAGGGAGATTGGTCTGTAGTTTTCTTTCTCTGTTTTTGGTCTCCCTGGCTTTGGAATCAGTGCCATATTTGTGTCATAAAAGGAATTTGGTAGGACTCCTTCTTTGCTTATCATATCAAATAATTTGTATAGTATTGGGATTAGTTGCTCTTTGAATGTCTGATAGAATTCACTTGTGAATCCATCAGGCCCTGGCGATTTTTTCTTAGGGAGTTCTTTGATGGCTTGTTCAATTTCTTTTTCTGATATGGGGTTATTTAGGTATTCTATTTCTTCTGCTGTTAATCTAGGCAGTTTATATTTTTGTAAATATTCGTCCATATCTACTAAATTGTTATATTTATTGCCATATAATTGGGCAAAATAGTTTTTAATGATTGCCTTAATTTCCCCTTCATTAGAGGTGAGGTCTTCCTTTTCATATTTGTTACTATCAATTTGGTTTTCTTCTTTCCTTTTTTTTTATTAGTTTGACCAGTACTTTGTCTATTTTATCTGTTTTTTCAAAGTACCAGCTTCTAGTGTTATTTATTAATTCAATAGTTCTTTTACTTTCAACTTTATTAATTTCTCCCTTGGTTTTTAGTATTTCTAATTTAGTTTTCATCTGGGGATTTTTAATTTGCTCGCTTTCTAAATTTTTGAATTGCATGCCCAATTCATTGATCTCTGCCCTCCTTAATTTGTTAATATATGCACTCAAGGATATAAATTTCCCCCTGATTACTGCCTTGGCTGCATCCCACAGAGTTTGGTAGGATGTCTCATCATTGTCATTTTCTTCAATGAAATTGTTGATTGTTTCTATGATTCCTTCTTTGACAAATTGGTTTTGAAGAATCATATTATTTAATTTCCAATTAGTTTTTGATTTTCCTGTCCAGGTGCCCTTACTATTTATTATTTTTATTGCATTGTGATCTGAGAAGGTTACATTAATTATTTCTGCTCTTTTGCATTTGTTTGCAATGATTCTATGCCCTATAACATGGTCAATCTTTGTGAATGTGCCATATGCAGCTGAAATGAAGGTGTATTCCTTTTTGTCCCTATTTATTTTTCTCCACATATCAATTAAATCTAATTTTTCTAGGACTTCATTCACCTCTCTTACCTCTTTCTTATTTATTTTTCGGTATGATTTATCTAGTTCTGACAGAGGACTATTCAGATCTCCCACTAGTATGGTTTTACTATCAAATTCCTTCTTGAGCTCTGCCAGTTTCTCCTTTATGAATTTGGGTGCTATGCCACTTGGTGCATACATATTGAGCAGCGTTATTTACTCATTGTTTATACTGCCTTTAATCAGGATGTAATGACCTTCCCTGTCTTTTTTAATCATATCTATTTTTACTTTTGCTTTGTCAGAAATCATAATAGCCACTTCTGCCTTCTTTTTCTCATTTGACGCCCAAAAGATTTTGCTCAAACCCTGAAGCTTAAACTTGTGTATGTCCACCCGCCTCATATGTGTTTCTTGTAGGCAACATGTGGTGGGATTTTGGTTTCTAATCCACTCTGCTATTTGCTTCCTTTTTATGAGAGAGTTCATCCCATTCACATTCAGAGTTATAATCATCAGTTGTGCTTTTGCTGACATTTTCAAATCCTCCCCTCTTCCTACCCCCTTTTTCCTTATACTTTTTCCTTTTAAATCAGTGGTTTGCTATTGAGCCGCTATCCCTTATCCCCTCCCTTAATTAACTTCCCTTTGTACCCCCTCCCTTATTTTCCCCCTCTTTTTGTTTTTAAAGGCCTTATGAATTCCCTCCCTCTTCTCCCCTCCCTTTTTTTGACCTCCACACTCCCCTGCTCCCCTTGGTTTATCCCTTCTAACTTCCTCAGAAGGGTAAGATAAGAGTTTTATTTCCCAATGGATAGTATAGCTACTCTTCCCTCTCTGGGCTGATTACACTAAGATTAAGGTTTGATTATTACCTCTTTATGCTCTCTTCCTCTCCTTCTTATAATAGTATTTGGCCCCTCTCCTTCCCATGCCCTCTTTGTGTGTAATAGAATATCCTATTTTCTTATTCATTCAAGTTTCTCTTGGTGTCCCCTGCTATTCACCCCCTCTTTCCCATCCCCCATGTTATCTTAGATTATTTAGTGTTCCACCCTCACCCTGTGAATTATTCTTCTGATTACTATAATAGTGAATGTTATAATAGTGAATAGAGTTCACTACAGAGAATTATACATAACATTTCTCTACATAGGAATACAGATAATTAGATCTCACTGAGGCCCTTAAAAAGGCAAATTTAAAAATTATAAGTTTTCTTTCTTTCCCCTCTGTATCTTATTTACCTTTTCAGGTTTCTCTCGATTTTTGTGGTTGGATATCAAACTTTCCATTTAGCCCTGGTCTTTTCTGTGCAAATACCTGGAATTCTTCAATTTTGTTGAATGCCCATACTTTCCCCTGGAAATATATAGTCAATTTTGATGGGTAGTTGATCCGGGGTTGCAGGCCCAGCTCTCTTGCCTTTCTGAATATTTTATTCCACGCCTTGCGGTCTTTTAGCGTTGAGGCTGCCAAATCCTGTGTGATCCTGATTGGTGCTCCTTGATATTTGAATTGTTTCTTTCTGGCTTCTTGTAAGATTTTTTCTTTTGCTTGGAAACTCTTGAATTTTGCAATGATATTTCTTGGTGTTTTCCTTTCTTGATCGAATGTCACAGGTGTTCTATGAATCCTTTCAATGTTTATATTGCCCTCTTGTTGTAGGACTTCAGGGCAATTCTGCTGAATTATTTCTGTTAGTATGGAGTCCATGTTTCTATTAATTTCTGGTTTTTCTGGAAGACCAATTATTCTCAAATTGTCTCTTCTAGAATGGTTTTCTTGGTCTGTCACTCTCTCATTGAGATATTTCATGTTTCCTTCTATTTTTTCAGTCTTTTGACTTTGTTTTATTTGTTCTTGTTGTCTTGAGAGATCATTAGCTTCTACTTGCTCAATTCTAGCCTTTAGGGATTGATTTTCGGCTATAATCTTTCGGTTTTCGGCTATGATCTTTTGATTTTTGGCTATAATCTTCTGGTTTTCGGCCATAATCTTCTGGTTTTCGGCCATAATCCTCTGGTATTCCTTTTCAATCTGGTCATTTCTGGTGTTCAATTTGCTTATAAGTTCATTTGGTTTCTGAGCCTCACTTTCCAATTGCAAGATTCTACCTTTTAAACAGTTATTTTCTTGCCAGATCTCTTCCATTTTCCTCAAAATCTCAGTTTTGAACTCTACCATAGCTTGTGAGGAGTTTTCCTTATTTGATGAGGGTCCGGATGCTTGTTTTAGAACACTTTTTAATGTGCTTACTGATAGTTTTGATTTCATCATGGGAAAACTGCCTATTCATGTCCCTTGACCATTTATCAATTGGAGAATGCCTTTATTTTTTGTAAATTTGACTTAGTTCCTTATATAGAATATTTTCATTTAAACAACTTAAAAATACATAAGTCCTCAAATTAAATTTGGAAATTTTAAAGCCAATAAGAATAGAAGGTGAGTTATTTTTCCATCATAAGATAACTTAAGAGATCAGCAGAAGTGTGTGTGTGTGTGTGTGTGTGTGTGTGTGTGTGTGTGTGTGTTTGTGTGTGTGTGACAACAAGATTGAAACCTTCCTGGAAAGTACATTAGTGTACATGGGACCAGCAGTTATCCTGTGGAGGCAGATGAAACAGTAGTTTTGGGATTCCTTGACCCAGAGACATTAGTTGAAGAATTGTTCAATTGCTCAGAAATTGATTCTAGGAGACCCTTTGCTAGGACTGCTACCAGCAACTGCTTATAGGCAATTCTATTGACCACAAACAGTTCTGGGTCAGAGATCCACATCATAGCAGAGCCCTTCTACTTTGTCAAAAGGGATCAGAGGACTTGGCCATATAGTCAAAGCAGAGAAGAGAGTTAACACTTGCAACTTGATGGAAACCAGTGATGTAGTCACAGTTCTAGGGCCAAAAGGAGCACCAACAATTGTGGTTGCATGAAAGTAGGGCTTTTCTTTAGTAAATATCTATACTCAGACAAAGAGTGCTTTGGCCACACCTCTCCTCAGATTACATTATAAAAGAATTTCCAAAAAATGATAGACCATCAGACCCTGCTCTGAAATTAGCCACACAAAGAACCCTGAATCTTAGGACAGTGTTACCCCTCAGGTGAGCTGAATAAAATTTTAACACAAAGTTAAAGTTAAAAAAAAGTTAGAAAAATGTGTAAAATAAAAGAACTTGAAAATACAAAGCTACTGTAATAGTGGGGAATATGATATAATCTCAGAAGAAGAGGTTAATAGAAAAATGGATATAAGTAAAGGCTTAAAGAAAATTATTAATTTGACCTAAGGCCAGAAAAAGTTCCTGGAAGAGTTAAAGAAAAAGATGAAAGTGGTAGAGGAATATTGGGGTAATTAATGTGAGTGATAAAAAGTATGAAAAGAGAATTAATGACTTGATAAAAGAGACACAAAAATACTGAAGAAAGTAATACCTTAAAAATAGAATTGTTCAAATTTTAAAAGACGTCCAAATGAGGAAAAGAATTCCATAAAAGGTAGGACAGTACCAAAAGAAAAATAAACATAAAAACTCATTGAATAAAATAATTCTTTAAAAATGAATATTGTGTTAGTGGCATCTAATGACTGCAAAAGACTTCAAGAAATAATAAAAGAAAATAAAAAGAATGAGGAAAATTGTAATATTTCTTTGGAGGAAAATATATTTTCCTTAATAGATTAAGAGTATATAATTTGAGAATTATTGGACTAACAGAGTCACTCTTTAAAAAAAAAACCTCATATTTCAAGAAATTATGAAGTAAAATTCCTCAATATCTCAGTTTAAGAGGGCTTATCAACTGGGCAATGGTCAAACAAGTTCTTTCATACAATTGTAATAAAATATTATTAAGGCATAAGATACAATGAGTTGGGTGGCTTAAGAAAAAACAAAACAAAATAAAACATAAAAATCCCTAAATGAACCAACATAAAACTAAAAGAACTAGGAGATCTTTGTGCACAGCAACAATAATGTTATACTGATGATCAATGATGAAAGATTACCTACTCTGATCAAAACAATGATCCATGATAATGTCAAATGACTCATGATGAATAAATGCCATCTACCCTAAGAGAGAAAAATGAGTGAGTAAGAAATGAGAAGAGAGAAAACTTTGAGTGCAAATTGAAATATTATTTTCTCATTTTCTTCTTTCATTCTATTTTTGTGATATAATAGAATGGGAATATGTTTTGCATGAATTCACATATATAATTGCCATCATTTTGCTTTCTTTCACAATGGGATGCAAAGAGTTGGGAGGAAGAAAACTTGAAACTAAAAGTTTTAAAGGAAGGTTAGAAATAAGTAACATTTTAAAAAATTGTAATATGGGGGGAGGAAAATATACTGAATTCTTCCTTTCCCAAGATGACAGGGCAAGAATTAAAGAATATAATGCAGAGGAAGTACTCCATTTGGTAACAAAGGCTCTAGATTGAAATCTTACTTTGTTACTTGTGGGCACTTGAATATGTTACTTAAATAGTTGGGGCTTTTTTCCCTATGTAAAATTATCACATGAGAAATTATCTCTGAAATTCCATTCAATTCTAAGTACAATGTACTCATTGTCGGATAATGTTCCAAATACTTTTCTTCCAGAATGAAATGAGTTAATGCAACATTCTTCTGATCTAGAAGTTTTTAATTTCTAAAGTCAGAAGTAGCATGGTCCTGGGAAAGAGATTTCTATTTCCTGTTGTTCTACTTTACTTATTTTAACAAGACAAATGCAGAGAATTTTCTCAATCAGGAAAATTTTTTCATTAATACATTCAGAGGAGAATGAAAAGGGGTAAAAAAAAAAAAAGGTCAATAAGGAACTCCTTTCTCTTTTCCCCTTCTTTGTGAGACTCTCCCAGACCCATGATAGAACTTTCCATAAAACAATAGCCTGTGCTTGGGATTCTCAGTTAAAGTTGGCTCCTGGACCAATGGTTTCAAGGCCCCCTACCCCAAATTCTCCATAATTTTGCATGTGGCCTTTATGTTGACTACCATATTGTTGCTTCCCTTATCTTAATTTTATTACAATCTACATATCTTCCATTCCTTCCAGTGTCCAAATACTGTACCTTATACTAAGGAAAGACACACATTCAAATAGGGACCTACTTTGTCTAAGTTGTATTTAAGATAAGTGGGAAAAAATCAATAGTTAAAGTTATCTTTGCATATAAAACATTCTCAATTCAAAGTTTTGTGGTTTTTTTTCTAAATTTGAACATGTCCCCCCTTTTTTGAAACTTTTAACCAAGTGTAAATTTCACCTTTTCTTCCTACTTTTTTCTCTTTGTTATTGCTATGTGTTATAGACAGAATACAGATGGATTTTTAGCATTCTGATCTAATAAACTCATTAATCGATTGACTAATAGGATAATAATTTGAAGAAAGATGTCTTACAGAATAACCCAGGGTTCCTTCCTTTTTCTCATTTTATTGTTCAACATTTTTAGCAGTGACAGTGATGAAGGCACACCTGTCATCTTTATCAGAGTTATAAATGGATGGCATATAGCTTATAAGATCATATTTAGTATAGAGAAACATAAAGTCTTGCACTTGGCATCAAAATAATCAACTTCTTTAATTCATAGTAGAGAGGTCTGATTTTGATTTCCTTGAAAATAATCTCTGAGATTTTAGTGGCCTGAAAATCCAATATTTGTAAACAAAACAATCTGGATTATTCTTTCCACCTCTGACTTCTTTGTGAAAGATAATGACGATTTAGCTTATTTTCCCAAAGGATGATAACTAAAAATGTGAGTGAACTAGAGATCATGCCTTATGAATATTATCTATGGGAATTGGGTATAATTGTTCAACAGATGGAAAGAGTGAGCTAGAATAAATTGTTTATAGAAATATCATATGGAATTGTGCAATGGGCTTACTCTTCTTGACCTCTACTGCAAATACAATAGGTGCAATGGGTGGAACATATAGAGAGATAATCTTTGGCTCAATATAAGTAAAGAATTCTTTAAAAATAAGAGATAAGAAAAATCAATCAATTATTTTATATGTTCCTGATATTATGTCTAATAAGTGCTATATAAATGTGAAACAATTCTGGAATTTAAAGGGATTTAATTTCTGTTAGGGAGAAAAGACCAATGCATATGAGCAAATACGTACATATAAAAAATAGATAACAGCTATTTAGGGAGAGTAAATGAAAGTGAGGTTTTGTGGGTAAATATTAAACTTTTATTTCGTTGGGATTTAGAGAAAGGGGAAGAGGAGGACTGCTTAGGCAAGGGATAACTAAGAACACATACCAATGGGGAATCACCTTTAAACCCACAAACACAGGACTTGAGAAAATGAGCAACAGATATGTGGTGGAATGGCAGTTAAGTCAACTAAACAGTAAGCCAGACTCCAATCAGTGGGAGAATTACAATAAACCCTTATATAACTTAAGTAAGGTACTTCTAGGGCTAAGAAGAACAGACAAGAAGCAGGAAAACAATTATTTATTAAAGTAAAGAAGTTGGGGAGATAGGTAAACAGGGATTCCTTAATTGGGGTTAACTATGGACCAGAGACAAGGGAAATGGATCACTACACTAAAACCCTAACACTAACTAGATCCAAGCAGGATGGAGTCTCACTCCTTGGGTCCTTGTCCCTCCAGTGGTGATCTCAGATGTCCCAAGGTCCCATATGAAAATCAGTCAATAAATTCAAAGTGTCTCTAACCAACAGCTGGTCTAGTCTAGAAGTCCACCTTCCAAAATTCAAGCTAAGCTCCAGGCCACATGGTACATGGGGTGGTCCTTGAGGAGTACAAAAACATCTGCTTCCTCTCCAGTGGCAGCAACCAACAGAACCAGGCCATTATGTCTCACCTGTAGCATTCCAAGGCTCCCAGAATGTTCTGCTCATCCATTCTACTTTGCACAACTTTTCTCTATCTATACTTAAAAATGCTATTTCCTTATTATAGAGGTGAGATTTCATTCCAGTCATTAGGGAGAACTATGCAAAAGCACTGAGACAAGAATTGTGATACACCAGAATTCTATGACTGATGAGTTTAAAGATGAGAGTAATGTATAACAATATTTGAAAGATAGAAAGGAATTGGTATGTGAACATATTTAAATATCAAGTTTTAAGAAAACAAAGCAAGAGATTTTATTTGTCAATGTGCTTTTTATTGGAGATACAAAAACAATAATGAAAATGTCCACCACCCTCAAGGACATTCGGTTATAATGAACAGAGATTATATATATATTTGAAACTGCTCATAATATATCAATAAATGGAGAACTTTAGTAGAAACTCTAAGTTCCATCTAAACTCACTGCTATCACAAGATCCTTTTCTTGTTATCCCTTTGGGTGGTTCATTCTTTCTAGCAAACATTAGCTTGCACTTCAGTAAAAATCAGTTTATCCTTTACTAGAGACAAAATCTATTTTGAAAAATAGAAAGCAAATAAATACTGTTTAATGAAAACAGACAAATCCCAAGGGTAAGTATGCTCATCAGAAGATCATAATGAAGCAGAGGAAAGAAGGGAATTAGAATGGTTGAATTCATAAGCTTTAATAATTTCTAGTCAGGCATAGTCAGATAAATGGCAAAATTCTTTTCATGAAGATCATTCATTAAGTGCATTATCAAAAAAAGGATTCTAACTATTTTAACCACTTTTTAGTACAGAGGTGAAACACCTTTCACCTGAAATGTGTTTGCCACTGGCAACTGTCTCCTCCTCTGGGTCCCTCTCCAATATGAGGAGATTAAAAGTTCCTATTCCCTTGTCCAACATGGCTTCTGCTACTCATGATAGTTCAGCACCTTATTCCTAAACTATCATGAGTAGCAGAAGCCATGTTGGCATGTTCCATAAGTCTGCTTGTTCCATCATCCTTTTTGCCAAGAGAAGTACTAAATGCATATAAAATGAATCCATTCTTGCTGTAGAGATAAAAGCTCTTTAAGCATCCCTTATTGTATGAGGAAAGATATTCTCTGATAAAAAAGAAAAACCTTAAACCGAGTCTTGACTGGAACCAAGAAGTTGTGATAACAGCTCATAAGTATGGGGATCATCTATTGCACAGGCATGATATCAAGAGAGAGACATTTTTGTATCAGGAAATACAAGCAACATTGTAGAACGCATGATGGGAAGTAACATATGAGACTAGAAGGTAAAGAAGGGACAAGGCTGGGAATTTTGACTTCAATAAAATCTATTTTTCATCCTAAATGAAATAATATAGCCACTGAAGTTTAGTGACTGGTGAGGGATATATAGTCATACCAGAACTTCAGGAAAATGAGATTGGTGGCTAAGTAGAGGAAACATAGAGAGCAATTAATGAGCTATAATAAGAATTCAGGGGATGGGTGATGAGAAGGCACAACTGGAGTCTTCAAGTAAAATCCAGGTAATCATTGATTAAGAAAAATAGAGGGGATCCTTAATTAAGTATGGATTGGACTAAATATCTTCGGACATCCTCATACATTAAAGTTTTTGTGATAAAGTGAGTTAAAGTACATCCATATACATCCACATTCATAGTACATATCTGACTCTTGTTTGTACTTTCTATAGTAATTAATTGACAGGTATAGCTCTGTATAAGTCAAAATTTTCATATTCTAGGTTTCATACTCTTTATTTTAAGACTCAGAATGTTCTGCCAAGCCCCTTCTCATTTCTAATTTCTCAAATATATAAGTAACTAACAAAGCCATAAAATATATGATCACAACTGTAAAACACTTCTCACATGAATAAAGTAAGATCTAACTGGGAAAAAAAAAGATTAATTGTTCATGAGGAAGATGAGCCAAAATAATAAAAATGACAATTCTTCTTAAATTAGTTTATTATTCAGTTTCATAACAATCAAATTAACCAAAAATATTTCATAGATCTAGGAAAAAATAATAAAATTCTTCTGGAAGAACAAAAGACCTAGAATGTCAAAAGAATTAATGAAAAAAAATGAAGAAAGCTGTACCAGACTTAAAGTGAAGTTATAAAGGGGTAAACACCAACCATCTGGTACTTCTAAGAAATAGAATGGAGGAAAAATGAAATAGTCTAGGCACCCAAAATGCAATGATAAATGACTAGTAATTTTACATTCGAAAAAGACCTCACTATTTGAAAATCCTGCTGGGAAAATTGGAAAAAAGTATGGCAGAAATTAAGAATAGACTATCCCTTCATGCCATATACCAATGTAAAGTAAAAATAGATACATGATTAAGAAATAAAGGGTGATACCTTAAAAAATTAAGGTAGCACAAAGTAGATTACCTGTCAGATCTTTGGATAAAGGAAGAATTTAGGTCAAATCAAGACATGGAAAACATTACGAAGTGTAAAATGGATAACTTTGGCCAAATTAAATTAAAAAGTTTCTGCACACACAAAAGCAAAACAATCAAGATTAAAAGGCAAACAACATGGGCAGCTGGGTAGCTCAGTGGAGTGAGAGTCAGGCCTAGAGACAGGAGGTCCTAGGTTCAAACTCGGCCTCAGCCACTTCCCAGCTGTGTGACCCTGGGCAAGTCACTTGACCCCCATTGCCCACCCTTACCAATCTTCCACCTATGAGACAATACACCGAAGTACAAGGGTTTAAAATAAAAAAAAAGGCAAACAACAAACTGGGGAGGGGGGTTATTTAGAGCAAGTTTCTTTACCAAAGGTTTCATTTCTAAAATATATGGAAAAGTGAGTCAAATATTTAAGAATATAAAGCATTTCTTAATGGACAAATAGTAAAAGGATATGAATAGGCAATTCTAAGATGAAGAAATTAAAATTATCATCACTAATATGAAAAAATGCTCCAAATCACTATTGATAAGATGAAAGCAAAATAAAAGAACTCTAAGGTGCCATATAATATAGAATGGCTTACTTGATGAAAAGAGAAAATGACAAATGCTGGAGACGGGGTGGAAAAATCAAGGCACCAATACACTGCTGGTTATATGACCATTCTGGAGAACAATCTGGAACCATGTCCAAGGGGCCATCAAACTGTCCATACCCTTTGTAAGAGGCATAAGTTTAAAAGTAGGTGGGTAAGCAGGCTAGGAAAAGCCTTAGCTGGAAGTAATAGACATTCTGAATGGAATGCAGGGGGAGGAGGAAGTGGCTTGTGGACTCCATGGTGGTTGGCACAAACTGTTGCTGACCCTGGGAGATCTCAGAGCTAGGGGAGTTGTATCCAGATTCCCTGGTATCCTGAGAGTTGTAAAGGCTTGCAGCAGAGGACATCAGACCTGCAGAGCAGCACCTAGTAGGGAAATTGTTTGTGATCTGGTGCACAGCATTGCAAACTTTCTCTCCCTACCTGAATACCTTCGATCACCTGTTCTGGGGGAGTTAACTCCTGGTATCCTGAAACCATCCCTGGATTAGCTGTGAGATCCCAAGTAAAGCCATCCTCTGGTCCTCAGCTAAGCTGACCAAACCTGGCTGGAACCAGGTTGGGAGGAACTTTTTCCTTGTGATTCCAGTACAGCTTTCTTTGGGCCCCGTCTTGCTTAGATCACAGGAGAGTGTAGTCATGTCCTTCCCCTGCCCCTGTGGTTTGCCCTTAGCTTTTAAGTGTAGTAAACCCTATTCCCATCCTTAATCTTGGTATGTCCTTGATTAAATGTGTTGTCTTAATTTATAAACTCCTGCCTTTACTTTGCTGATTACCATAGGCCTAGTCTTGGTGCTTCAGAGTGACAGTTGGACCTAACAGCCAATTCAGTATTAGAAACCCCTTTGCTGTTAAACTTTAGACTCCCTATTTTTTGGGCCCCTTCCTGTCATTCCTGCCTCTCACACCCACCTGGACCCATAGTTACTGTTCAAGGCACCTTTCCCTGGTTTCTCCCCTAATACCTATGAGATAGTAATATCACTATCAACTCTGTGTCCCAAAGGAATTAAAGATAGGGGAAAAGAACTCTCTAGTACAAAAATATTTGCTAGAATTCTTTTTGCCATGGCAAAGAAGTGGAAATTGAAAGGATGTCTTAGTTTTCTACATATATATATATATATATATGTGTGTGTGTGTGTGTATTTATAGATATATGATAGATAGATAGATAGATAGATAGGTAGATAGATAGATAGATAGATAGATAGATAGATAAAATTAAACCAAATTTATTAAAATTGAAAGCGAGTCTCTGATTGATAAATGGTCAAAGGAACATTATTTTGGAACATTCAGAAAAAATTATTATTCAAACAAAATCTGTAATCAGTGAGATGTCATCCTCACAGAAGCAAAAATAACAACAACAAAAAACCCAGAATTTCAAAATATTTGTAAAATAAAAATGCTACATGTCAGGAAATATAATGTAGAAAAAATTATATGTTCATATCACCACATACATTCAATTCAGTAAGAAGATTATATATTTCAGGCAATTTCAAAGACATTGGTCAAGACAGTCTATGATAAACCCAAAGAAAGCAGCTTTTGGGACAAAACTCCACTATTTGACAAAAACTGCTGGGAAAATTGGAAAACAATATGGGAGAGATTGGGTCTAGATCAACATCTCATACCCTATACCAAAATAAATTCAGAATGGATGAATGACTTGAATATAAAGAAGGAAACTAAAAGTAATTTAGGAGAGCATAGAATAGTATACTTGTCAGCTCTCTGGGAAAGGAAAGATTTTAAAACTAAACAAGAGTTAGAAAAAATTAGAAAATATAAAATAAAGAATTTTTATTACATTTAGCTAAAAGGTTTTTGTACAACCAAAACCAACGCTACCAAAATTAGAAAGGAAGCAATAATTTGGGAAAAAATCTTTAAAACAAAAATTCTGATAAAGGTCTAATTTCTCAAATATACAAGGAGCTAAATCAATTGTACAAAAAAATCAAGCCATTCTCCAATTGATAAATGGGCAAAGAACATGAATAGGGAATTTTCAGATAAAGAAATCAAAACTATCAACAAACACATGAAAACATGTTCTAAATCTCTAATAATTAGAGAAATGCAAATCCAAACAACTCTGAGGTACCACCTCACACCTAGCAGATTAGCTAACCTGACAGCAAAGGAAAATGCTGAATGATGGAAAGGATGTGGCAAAATTGAGACATTAATGCATTGCTGGTGGAGTTGTGAATTGCTCCAACCATTATGGATAGCAACTTAGCACTATGCTCAAAGGGCTTTAAAAGAGTATCTGCCTTTTGATCCAGCCATAGCACTGCTTGGTTTATAACGCAAAGAGATAATAAGGAAAAAAGACTTGTAAAAAATATTTATACCCTCACTCTTTGTGGTGGCAAAAAATTGGAAAATGAGGGAATGTCCTTCAATTGGGGAATGGCTGAAAAATTTTCGTATCTGTTGGTGATGGAATACTATTGTGCTCAAAGGAATAATGAACTGGAGGAATTCCATGTGAAGTGGAATGACCTACAGGAATTGATGCAGAATGAAAGGAGCAGCTCCAGGAGAACAATGTACAGAGAGACTGATACATTGTGGTACAATTGAATGTAATGGACTTCTCTACTAGTAGCAATGCTAGGATCAGAAGCAAGGCTGAGGAACTTATGAGAAAGAAAACTAGCCACATTCAGAGGAAGAACTGTGGGAGTAGAATCAGAAGAAAAACAACTCCTTGAACACATGGGCTGATGGGGATATTGTTGGGGATGTAGACACTAAATGATAACTCTAGTCCAACTATCAATAATATGGAATTAGGTCTTAAGCAATGATACATGTAAAACCCAGTGGAATTGAGTCTGCTCTGGGGGTGGGTGGGTTTGGGGGAAAGGGAAAGAACATGAAACATGAAACTATGGGAAAATATTCAAAATAAAAAATAAAAAAAGTTAAAAAACAAATATAGTGTTCAACAGTAAGCTATCTATGTACAGTTTAACCAAGTTTCACATATTTCACAATATGCAATAAAACATAACTCTAACAACAAATAGACCTCAAATATTGTATATCTCAAATTCAATAGGACAACAATAAATAATATCTTAATACAGTAATGCCCCAGCGGGACATCCCCAGGGAAAATTAGTATAAATTTGTTAGTGTTAAGAGATTCCAACTATTATGAGGAAAAGTTCAGATATTTAGTGAAATTAGCACCCAGGCTGTCAGGCTGACAGATACTATCTGAAAGTCCAAGGATGGAATTGTGGCAAGGAAGGAAGTGATTTCATGAGAGACTCTGTTATGGCTGAGAGAGCAGTTGGATGCTGAAAAGTGTTTCCAGTGAAGAGCCCAGGAGAGAATGGAGTTGTCTCCCAGAAGAAATACCTGTCTGTGGGAAATTCAAGTTGAGCAGGAGGATCAGACTTGGGTGGTTGACATCCCAAACTAATCCAAGCTCCTTGTTTTTACCCTTTTGGATTAATTTTGCTGAGGACCTGTGCTGGATCATCATGGGAACAGAAGTGAATTTAAGCTGTGAGATACCCATTGACCTTTCAGCCTTTTAGGCTGATCCAGGCAGCCTGGATTAAAATAGAGTAGATCCGGACCCAACTCCAGTTCCTGAATTTGTCCACACAATATTTTGGTATTTGTGCACACCCAAGTCACAGAAACTCATTAGTAAGACATTGACTTTAGGGAATATTGATGTTTTCCTATTAAAGATTCAAGTGATTTCATTAAAAGGACATTTCACAGAATCTACAAAATTTTTTATAAAGACTATAGAAAATCTACAGACCATTATTACAGAGACAGAGCAAATGGAAATGAAAATAGTCATTTATGTAAATGTGCTTATTGTGTAAAATCATTCAATATCTATAAAGAGTACTTAAGTTCTCATACTAATTCCAAATATACATGTCCCTGTCTGCAAAAATCTCATTACTAGCCAATTTTAATCATTATTATCTTCATTGTCTGTGGCAATATGATTTTCATATGAATATGACTCTACAAATGAGATATTGGTAGTTTTGAGAAGATGAATTCAAAGCTATCAATAGTCACACAAAAATACTATCAATAACTAATGTTAAGGGAAATGAAAATTAAAACAAATCTGAGATAATAATACATAACACCTGTGAGATTGACTAATATGACAGAAAAGGAAAATTACAAATGATGGAGGGGAGGTAAAAAAATAGGACACCATACATATTGTGGAGTCTGTTAACCAGTTCACACATTCTGGAGAGTGATTTCTAAATACATTCAAGAAGATATGAAGGAGAAACATAGCCAAGATGGTCACTTAGTAGCAGGAAAAGCCTAAAACCACTCTGACTACCCTCAAAACTAATCTTTAGAAGGTGTCTCAAAAGGACAGAAGTCAAACCTAGATGAGTTAGGGGGCTTTTCCACTGAACACAACTTGATGCAGAAAGAGTGGATTTTCTTGAGAGAATGGGAAATCAAAATCCAAACTGACACAGAAGAATGCTGACCAAGTAACTACCACACCTATTGTACCAGACTCAAAACCTGGGCCTTAGCCAACTTTTGGATCCAGGGACATGGACTACACCTACAAAAGATCACCTCAGACCAACCCTTTGAGGCCTTGGCACTGTCATCAGACTGCAGTGAGATCCAGATGTCCATAGCACAGAAAAAAACTGTGAAAATAAGCAAACAGGAGTAAAAAAACTTTGAAAATTTCTATGGAGAAAAGAGCAAAGAAAAGCAACAAAAGGAGATGGGAACATCCAAGCAACCACATGCAAAATTTCAAAAGAAAATGGGAATTGTTTGCAAGCTCTAGAAGAACTCAAAAGAGAATTCAAAAATCAAATAAAACCAATTGAAGAAAAATGAGAAAAAAGAAAGAAAATAATGAAAAAAAGCAAATAGCTTAAAAAGCAAAATTGATCAAGTGGAAAAAGAGGCATATAAACCCAATGAAAAGTTAATTGAAAAAATAGAATTGACCTACTGGAAAAAGAGGTCAAAAATTACATTGAAGAAAAGAGTTCTATGAAAAGAGTTCTAATGGAAAATAAGAATCATATGGTCATGGAAGAAATTCAGTCTTTAAAAATTATAATTGGTCAAATAGAAGCTAATAATTTTACAAGACAACAAGAAATGATAAAACAAAATCAAAAGAGTGAAAAAATAGAAGAAAATATTAAATATCTCATTGAAACACAACAACAGCAGCCCTAAAAATAGATTCAGGAGAGACCATTTAAGTATTATTGAACTACCAGAAAGTAACAACCAAAAAAAAAGCTTATACATCATATTATAAGAAATTATCTAAGAAAACTGTCCTAATATTCTTGAAAAAGAGGGTAAAATAGAGATTAAAAGAATCTGAACCTCACCTCCTACAATAAATCTCTAAATGACAATTCCCAGGAACATTATAGCCAAATTCAAGAGCTCGAGTCAAAGAGAAAATACCCCAAATAGACAGAAAGAAATAATTATTAAAATATAGAATCCCAGTCAGGATTACACAGGATATGGCAGCAGCATCTACACTGGAGGACCCAAAACTTTGGAATATGATATTCTGAAAGGCAAAATAACAGGGCTTACAACTAAGCATCATCTATTCTTCAAAACTGACTATATTCTTTCTGGAGAAAGTGTAGTCATTTAATAAAATAAAAGATTGCCAAACATTCTTGAAGAAAAGACCAGACATAAACAAGAAAATTTGATGTAAAAATGCAAAATTCAAGAGAACCATAAAAAGGTAAATAAGAAAAAGAAAAAAAATTAAGGGTTTTATTAAGGTCAATTTGTTTATATTCCTATATGGAAAGATGATATCTTTAACTCTTAAAAATTGTTATAATTATCATAATAGTTAGGAGAAATATACATAGAGAGAAGGTTTAGTAGGAAGCTATTTAGGATGACATTTAAAAAAAAACTAGGAGCAAAAAAAAAAGAAAATTGTCCTAAGAGAAATGGGGAGAGAGACAAAAAATGGTATGAATAATGACACATAAATATCTGTAGGGTGGGGAATACTATTGCAGTGGAGGGGAGGATAAGTGTGGTGATGGGTAATATTTAAACATCTCATTGGAATTGATTCAGAGAGGGAAAAATAGCCAGGTTCATTGTGGAATATAGAATCCTATCTTATTCTGTAGAGAAGTAGAAGGGAAATAAGGGCATACTAGGGAGGGGAGTAATGTAAGGGATGGAGAAGATGGGGGAGGGTGATTAAAAGAACCTATAGAGAAGTAGGAGGTGAAAAAGAAGGGAGATGGTGGGAAGGTGAGTAATATAAGGGAGGGGGAAGAAGGAGTGATTAAAAGTAAAACACTGGAATAGAAGGAAAGAGTGAAAGGAGAAAGGGCAGAATTAAAAGGTGTGCTTAGCATGAAGGGGGATAGATAGATGGTAATCATAACTGTGAATCTGAATGGGTTGAATTCATTCATAAAATGTAAGGGACTAGAAAAGTGGATTAAAAAGCATATCCTACCATATGCCATTTACAAGAAACACATTTGAGACTGGTAGAAACTGTAAGGGTTAAACAATAAGAGTTTGACAAAAGTGAGGTGAGCAGTTGAATAAAACACTTAGTTTAATTTGAGAAGAAGTACAGATAGAAAATAGAAAAGGACAAAAGGGTGATTATTATTCTAATATCCTATGATTACCCAAATTCCTAATACTAACTAAAATTTCTAAAACCCTGCTTCTTTCTCCTAAGGACAGATTCTTCTGCCTGACAAGACCAGGTCTATCTAACCTACACTATCTAAAATTGATTCACTTACTATCTATATTCCTAAATAAATAGACATTCACTACCCACAAACTCCTTCAATCCATTTCTACCAACAATTAGTACTAAACTGCCAGTATTCCCTTGCCTAAGAGACAGACCTCCTGCCCTCTACAGATCCGGAAGGCAAAATGCCTTAAATGCTTACTGTTACTTCCTTATCTCTCCCCTCATCACCTTGGTAATGGAATCTTCAGCTCTGGCTCACTGACCTCTGTCAGTTCTGCTCTAATTAGAAATCCTGCTCTCTTACCTCTTAAAGAGACAGAGGGAGAGATTAAGAAAATCCATTTAACAACACAGAGTAAAGGTAAGAGGCTAGAGTAGAATCTATCGAGCTTTAACTGGGACAAAGAAGGTAGGAGTAGCAATTATGATCTCAGACAAATCTAAAGCAACAATAGATTTGATTAAAATATAAGGAAGGTACGAGGTTACATCTTGGTAAAAGTATAGACAATGAAGAAATCTCAATAGTCCACATATGTACCAAATGATATTACATCCATATTTTTAAACGTGAAACTAAAATAGTTTAAGGAGGAAATAGATAGTAAAACAATACTACTGGGGGACTTCAACCTTCCCCTGTCAGAACTAGATAAATCTAAACAAAAAATTAAGAAAAAAAGTATGGAAAGTGAATGAAATTTTAGAAAAGTTCAAGTTAATAGATATGTGGAGAAAACTGAGTAAAGAATATACCTTCTTTTCAGCAGCACATGGTACATATACAAAGATTGACAATGTAGTGGGCCCTGAAATCATCACAACCAAATGCAGAAAAGCCTATATAATAAATGCAAAATTTTCAGATCATAATACAATAAAATCATAATCAATAAGGGTTCATAGAGAGGCTAATTAAAATTAATTGGAAACCAAGAAACTATGAAACTGTGCTTACTTTTTTAACCAGCAATAGCATTACTCAGTCTTTATCCCAACACAATAAAATAAAATGGAGAAGTACCTATTTGTAAACTATCTATATATGTGTCTATGTGTTTATCTATTCACGTAACAGAAATGCACACATATCAATCAGTTATTTTTCTGGTGGAAAAACTGGGAATCCTGAGGAAAAACATTTTTAAAAAAAATCTTCTGTAGCATTATTTCAAATGTGATTGAAAATGTAATGTTCATTTATGACTTTATTCTCTAAAAATGTTTAAAATTTAATCTCTTACTATGAAGGAGGCTAAAAAGGGATAGTTTGGGATTAGTTAATTTTGATGACAGTGAATAGGCAATTTTATTTATATTAGAAATTAATAGTGACTGAGAACTTAGATACACTATTGCCTTAGCCATCTGAATCAGGTTATAGGAATTTTCCTGGAGTTCAACTAAAGAAGCATAGTTTCCATGATTTATAGGTCATTCAGCATTCTTGTTATTCTTTTGATACACTGATTTGTCAAAGTGCCCCTAAAAAAGAGGAGTCCAGATTTAGGTACAATGGGCCAAATGATGCCAGCATAGTCAGAGTAAAACAGAGATATTATTTTCTTAGATATAGACATGCTACCTTTTTTGCAGCAATGGTAGTTTTTTTCTTTTTCTTTTTGTTATTGATATTCCCTAATCTCCAATCATTGTGATTGAAAATGTAATGTTCATTTATGACTTTATTCTCTAAAAATGTTTAAAATTTAATCACTTACTATGAAGGAGGCTAAAAAGGGATAGTTTGGGTAAAGATATTGAAAGTGGACTCATCTAAAATTCCTAAGACTCAAGAAAAAAATCAGTCTGATCAAATATCCTACATTCTAAATAAGCATACAAATGTAAACTATTTTAAGTTTCCACTTTTAAAGTTTTATCTGGTTGGCTTGACACACAATTTCATTGTTAAGGTTAAATTCAATTTCAATTATCAATTTACAGAGTTATATTTGGGGAGGGAGGTGAAGTCTTTCCATTTTCTCAGAATTGGCTAATCAATATTTTTGCTTCAAAAGGGAGATTGTTTTTTTTTTCTCTTGCATGACTTTTAAAAAATTATTTCATTTTTTAATTAAAAATTATCATAGTTACATGATTCTTGATGTCTCCCTCCCCTACTCTCTCCTGCCTTCCAGAGATATTCTTTAATGGTGTATTTTCTTGAAAAGGCACTAGATTCTAAGTTGCTGTGTTTTACTGCTTAAGTATTATCAAAAATAAAATGGTTTTACTTCTTTCACTTCCTGTTCCCTTGGTTGTTTTTACTATATAATTTGCATATAACAAAAATTTCTCATTAGAATGTATGCTATAGAAACTGGGTATCAGTAAAAAGGCTTTGCAATTTCCTGAAAACAATCTAGGTCATATTTTCATGATTTTGAAATTCTGGGGCAAACTGGATTTCAATTTGTACTATTTACTCCAAATATGCATACCTTTTGTGGAATTCTATAGGGTTTTAATTTACATAGATGAAAAAACTTAAACCATTTTTGAGGGAACTATGGACTACTTTGACAGTTAAGTGAAATATATAGACCCTTTCTCAGAATAATGTTTTTAAATTCATAAAATGAAATATATAGCTACTAAATATTTTGGAAAAAACATCAAAACATTAAAATATATATAACCAACAATATAATCAGGCCCTTGTTAAGGAATACTGATCTAGATGAATGGATAAACCATGGAAGTAGATACTTCTCATTGATTTGTTATGTCCTATTTGGATCCTTTGCAGACTGTCTCCAACCTTCCATCATTTTGGTCTTCTTCCCATACCCCCCAGTGCATTTCTTTATGAAATATAAAAATACCCCATTTTATTTCTTTTCCCATTTATCTTAGTATAATTCTTTTTACCCCTAGTTTATTATATATATATATATGTATATATATATACACATATATATGTATATGTATACATATATATGTATTTGACATTTCATCCTATAGTCTGTCACTGTTCCCTCTAAGTATACCTCTCCTAGCTAATCTGATGATAATAACAATATTTAAGAATTGTGCATATCATCTTTTATTATAGGAATACAAATATTTTGAATTTATTGGGTCCTTTAAAAAGGTTTTTTTTCTTTCTTAATTATCTTTTGGTGTTTTTCTTGAGTTCTGTGTTTGGGCATAAGATTTTCTGTTTAAGTCAGGTCTTTTCTTTATGAATAATTGAATGTCTTCTATTTTATTAAATGACCATACTTTCCCCTGAAAGAATATATTCAGTTTTGCTGGGCAGTTGATTCTTGGTTGTAGACCCAGTTCCCTTGCTTTCCAGAATATCATACAAGACTTCTGGTCCTTCAGTGTGGATACAGATAGGTCCTGTGTTATTCTAACCATGTTTCCATGAGATCTGAATGATTTCTTCTTAGCAGTTTGGAATATATTTTACTTTGTCTAGCACTTTTTGAATTTGGCTATAACATTCCTGGACATTGTAAATTGGGAATTCTTAAATTGTCTCTCCTGGATTTATATTCCATCTTTGTAGATTTATCAATATGTTCCTCAATTTTTTTATTCTTTTGATTTTGTTTTATATACTCTTGCTGCCTTGTGAAGTCATTTGCTTCTAGTTGATGGATTCTAATTTTTAAAGACTTAATTTCATCTCTGGCTTTTTGGTCATCCTTCTCCTTCTGGTCTGTTTTTCTTTCTAAGTCATCTTTCCTCATTTTCAAGCTGGTCATTTCTGGCTTCCAAGACACTATTTCCTTATTTTAGTTCATGCAACTCTATTTCTAGATGTCTTATTTTGCTTTTAAAGTTCTTTTCTCAATTGTCTTCAGACTCTTATTTTTTTGAATTGTGTTTTGAGCTCTTCCAAAACCTGAATCCAATTCACTGAAGTTCCTGAGTTTCTTCTTGATGTTCCTTGATCCTCTTCTGTTCCATTTGCTCTTTGTTCATTACCTGAATAGAACCTGTTAATTGTCATTTGTTTTTCTGTTGTTTACTCGTATTTTTCCTTCTTTCCCACCTGTCATTGCCTACATTCTTGTTTCTCTGATTATTTGCTCTGTGGATTTGGGCTATTCTGTTCTTATATAGTGTTTTAGCTGAAACTTTTAAATTAATTTCAGATACATCCCTCATATTTGATAGCAGAATATATTACAAATAATCTTTTCCAATGTCCAATGATTCCCATAGCTTTAAAAAGTTAATGGAAAATTTAAATGTAATTGAAAATATAGTTTAAAATTTTAGAACTAATAAGTAGGGATGGAAAATCACTAAAATATGTTTAAAACATTTAAAAGAGATAATAAAAAAGCTACTGAATTTTAGCTTGTTCTATAGTACAGCTTAAAATGTTCATTTAACATGAAAGTATGGACATTCATGGTCCTCAATGATTTTTTGAAGGTGATGGGAAAAGAAGTAATTTGGATGTATAGCTTAAATGTATTCAAATAATTTCAAAGTTTGATTCAAGTGTATAGAGTTTGATAGAAACTAGACCTATGATTTGCATGCGTAAAAATACTTTCAGATAAAACTCCCTCTCATCAATATAGGCCAATAACTTATCTGCAATAAATAATCAGAGTTTTCTAGAGCAGTAAGGTAAAATGACTTACCAAGTCCTATTAGCAAATATGTGTCATTATTTGGAAGAACCTGACTGAGTCTCATTATGGCTTCCAGGGAAGCTCTTGATCAACTACAACACTACCCTATGTTAACTTTAGTTCTATACATAAATATTTTCAAATTGCCTTGTGCCCCATTGGAGAAAGCTACTCCTTAAATGACACATTCTAATGAATACAAGTGCTTTTTTACGTCTTACTGTTTTCTAATTCACCATTAATGCAATTGTATAGATTTTAATCAACTTACTTGGATATTAATGACAATTGTGGCTACACTTTCTGATCAATATATAAATAGATATTGCCCTTTGTTGCCCTCATAGATATTTATGCCTCATTTGGCTTGTACAATTGGATGCTCATGAACATAATTAGGTACTTAACCTTAATTTCAAGGGTATAAATAGATAATTGCACCTACAGTTAAGCTAATTATAGGTCCAATTATTTGTGTACATATTTTGATGTTGGCTAGAAGTTACACATATAGAAATTGAACATGTACTTTCTAAATAGAATCTGTATCATAGTAAAATGACTAGAAAAAATCCACATAAATTCAGTTAATCAAACACTTTGTTTACAAGGAACCAAACAGCATAAGTTCTTTTTACCTCCCCCTACACTAAGTATACGCTTATTAAATTGATTTAATTCTACTGATTTTTTGAAGAAAAATGACTGAATGTCTTGGCATCACATAATTGTAGCTTGAAATTCCATTTTAAATTCATCTATTTGATTACAAATTCTTTGCCACGTAATATCAATACTTCAGTAACAAAAGAGATGAGAGTTTGCTCCTAAAACAGATTTTCCCAGAAAACTAAATATTGATAGTAAAATAATTTCTTTGGAAGATATTTAGTCTCTTTTAACTAAGATAACTGCTGAGAAAATATTGTTTTAAGGTGGCAGTTGGAAGAATAGGGGTCTGGGTTAAGATTCAGCTTCTGCCTCTGATACTTGTGGAAAAGATGGACAAAGAAATTAACCTAACTGAGCCTCAGTTCCCTTATATTTCAAATGAGAATAATAGTTTTTGCAGAATCTATCTCACAAGATTGTTGTGAAAGTGACATTTCAAAGCTGAGAGAATACTGTCAGAAACCCTGATTTCAAATTACTCTTTGTGTGAACTTAGTCAAGTCACTTATACTCTCTAAGCTTCATTTTCTTAACCCATAAAATAAAATAGTGGTGTCAATGATTTTTTTGGTGCTTTCCAGCTTCTTAACTATGATCTTATGATCATATGGAAGAATCACAGATTTTCAAAGGTTGAAGAGATCTCAGCAGCCATATAAAAGAAACAAACAAAAACAAATCTTAGTCACAACTATTGTCTTAATGACCTCTAAACTGGGGGCAACTACTAGCTCCTGAAGCAACACTTTGCATTTTGAACTGTCTTAATGTGTCGTCACTGTCCCTGGTATGAATGTACTCAATTCAACGTAATCAAATCCTTAAAATTTCACTTTGAGTTTTTATGCATGTCTTGAGTCTCAAATTTCCTTGTCAAATTTTCTTTTTAGCTTTATAACTTTATAAAGTAATAGAAAATTTATATGAAATTTGACTGTGAAGGAACAAAGTAATATTAACAAAGCTTCCAAGAAAACTCAAAGGGACTAATGATAGAAAATTCTATATACAAACAATGAAGGAACTGTTGGTGTCTGATTACAGACTAAAACACACCATTGATTTTTTTTAATTGTATGTGATATATGTATCTTTTTTCATGGCATGAAGTATATGGAAATCTGTATTGCATGACAATGCTGGTGTAACCAGTATTAAACTATTTACCATCTGGTGGGAGAAGGAGAAGGGAGAAAATCAGAATTTTCCAAGAATTGTTTCTACATTTAATTTTTTTTTAAAAAGATAAAAAAGAGGACATTGTCTTCTACTTTTTGAAAATCGGGTCATTATGTCTAAAGTATTCTTCCTCAAGCCTCAAGTACATTATTAGTGTAAAATATTGTTTTTTCTGCATTTTCAATATTAACCTGAAATTCTGAAGAGTTCAAATTCCAAGAAGTCTTCTATTCCCTGCTAAAATTTCCTTTATTATATGTTAGTTTTATGGTTATTATATTACTTTTTTGGACATCCCTTATCACTGCTTGTCAGGGAAAAGTATAAAGGGCAAAGAGATAAAATATCTTTCATATATATACATACACACACACACACACACACACACACACACACACATATATATATATATATATATATATATATATATATATATATATATCAAAATATTTGGAATGTTTTGATTGTGCAGAAAATATAATCTTACCTATTTATACCCCAAATGGCTTTCGCTGTCCTTACTTGGTGATGATATACATGTAATTTCCTGTTTTGCATGGTTATAACTGGAAATTAAATTTCTTTTGAGACTATGAAACTCCTGAACCATAACCTATTGCTGAAAGTTCAGGAAACAAATTGATTATTTTCATAGTACTTCTCTAATGAAGATGATATGTAAGAAATGTTCATTAAAAAATTTATTCATGCTAGCAGCTCATTTGCAGATAGTTCATTCAGAAACATAGGTATGTATGTGTGTCTGTGTATACTTTAGAAGTCCTATGATTTTAATAATATATATATACATATTTACACATAAGTGTATATGTACATGTATGCATACATGTCTATACATATGTGTATAATCTATGTACATATACACATATAGGGAGGGAGCAAGAGAAAAAGAGAGAATAGAATTTCAAATTTTGGGTTTATTTTTATTACATTTTTCAATTTTAGATATGCTTCAGAAAATTGGATATTTCTGAATTTGTTGTTTATATTGCTTTATTCAACTAAGAAGATGATATTGCACATTAATTAAATTATTCTTTCAGCATCTTAAGGAGTCAATTTTTGCTAAGCAACATTATTGGAATTTCTACTCCCTAGTGGTATGCTTTGCATCAGAAGGGAACTACTAACCTCTGATTTGCATCAGATTATACTCACTTAATAATCCAACAAATTATTGATTAAAAATAAAGATAAATTGATTAATTCAAAGCCTCTCACCTCCCCCAAATACATCACATCAACATCCATAGCAAAAATTGAAAGTGTAATTAGAATACATTCTGTTCCTTGAAGCTGCTGGGAAAACAAAACATGGGTTAGCTGATAAGGTTAAAATGTCAAATCATGCATTATGTCTCAAAGTATTCAATAATAGTGATCTATGTATCATTATTAGGAAAATGTTAATGTAATAGTATGAATGACTATAGAAGCATTTGGAAAAATTAAATTATATGTAACCTCTAAGCATTATGTCCTTTAACAAGCCTTATAAAAAGGATATTTCCTATAATTCTTTAATACTTTAAATTGAGTTCTAATAATATTATTATAAAAATCATGCCTTTAAAAATATTCTTATGTAATTTCTTGATGGCTTGTTCAATTTATTTTTCTGATATAGTATTATTTAAGTATTTTATTTCCTTTCTGTTAATCTAGGCAAATAATGTTTTGGTAAATATTCACTCATTTCACCGAGATTGCCATATAATTGGGCAAAAAAGTTCTTAATAATTACCCTAATTTCCTCTTCAGTAGAGGTGAGAGGACCTTTTTTATCTTAGATACTTTTAATTTCATTCTCTTCTTTTTTATTAGTTTAAGCAGTACCTTATATATTTTATTTGCTTCCCCTGAGCCCAAAGTATCAGCTCTTAGTCTTATTGATTATCAATAGTTCTTTTACTTTCTTATTTATTACTTAATCTTTACTTTTAATGGATTTCCAATTTAGCTTTTATCTGATGGTTTTTAATTTGTTCTTTTTCTAATTTTTTAAGTTGCAAGCCCAAATCACTGGTCTCCTCCATCTTGATTTTGTTGATATAGGCACTCAGTGATATAAATATTCCTCTCAGAGATTCTTTGGCTGTATCACATAGATTTTGACATATTATCTCCTCATTATCATTCTCCTTAATGAAGTCCATAATTGTTTTTATGATTTGATTTTTGATGAACCACTTTTGAAGATAATTCAGTTTCCAATTAATTTTATATTTGCCTTTCCATGGACCCTTGTTAATCATAATTTCTATTGCATTATGATATTAAAAAGTTGCATTTATTATTTCTGCTTTTCACCATTTGTTTGCAATATTTCTATGCTATATTACTGTAAGGGGGGAAAAGGGGTTTTGGGGTTCAATATATTAAAAGGTGGTAGCCAGGGGAAATCTCCCCAATTTAGGAATAACTTCAAGTCAAAATTGACTTTATGGAAGTTTATTTACAATTGAGAAGAGAGAGAAGAAATAAGGAAATAAGAATCTAACACTGTATGTAAATTACTAAGATCCTCTAATTAATCCAGGTAGATCTAATTTACCCTCAGCCAAGAGTCAGAGGGCCAGAGGCCTGGAGGTGAATGAAGAAAAGCTTCATTCATAGTGTCTATTAAAAGAAGTTCCTTAAGAGAAGTTCAGGAAGATTCAGTCTTTAAAGTCACCAAAGTTTTAGCATTCCAGCCATCACTCCTCCATGGATAGAAGAACTCCTTCATCAGCTGCCCTCTTCACCAGCCACTTCAGTTGACTGAGGACCTTCTCCTTTTATAGGGGTCACTTATGCATCATTTCCTGTGCCTCCCTCCTAATTTGCATGTCCAATCTCAATAAGACTGCCTAAGGGACAGTCAGTTGATTTTAATTTGTCACTCATTCTAGCACACATGTGTTAGCACCTCCCACAATTAGAGGTGCTCTCACCTTTGGTGATTAAATCTAAAGATGGGCAGTGCAGACTTAATCTAATTATCACAGTACATGGTCGATATTTGTGTATGTCCTATGTACTGCTGAGAAGAAGGTATATTCCTTTTTATCCCTGTTTAGTTTTCTTCAAATATCTATTAACTTTAATTTTTCTACATTTTATTCACTTCCCTTACTTTTTCTTATTTATTTTTTGGTTCCCTTTATCTAGTTCTGAAAGGGGAAGGTTGAGAACCCTGACTAATATGGTCTTATTATCAATTTCCTCCTTGATCTTCTTTAATTTCTTCTTTAGTAATCTAGATGCCATACCATTTGGTGCATAAATGTTTAGTAATCATATTACTTAATTGTTTATAGTAGTACCTTATTGCAAAATGTATTTTCCTTCTTTATCTCTTTTAATCAGATCAATTTTACTTTAGCTTTGTCTGGCATTATGATTGCTAATCCTGCTTTTTTTTACTTTAGATGACATAATTTCTGCTCTGGCCTTTTACCTTGAATCTGTGTGTGTCACCCTGCCTCAAATGTGTTTCTTGTAAACAATATATAGTAGGATTCTGTTTTTTAATACACTCTGCTTTCCCCTTCTGTTTCATGGGTGAGTTCATTCCATAGACATTCAGAGCTATTATTACTGTGTATTGCTTGCCATCTTATTATCTACTTTAGATCTCACTCTATTCCCTTTCACTCTGTTCCTCCTCACCAGTATTTTGCTTTTTGTTATGCCTTCTCTTCCCCCTGCCTCTAATGACCTTCCCCTTCCTTGATCTTATACTCTTACTACTTCTCTGTAAACTAAGATAGAATTCTATACCTCACTGAGTATACTTGTTTTTCTCTCTCTGAGACAGTTATGATGAGAGTAAAATTTAAGCACTGCCCATAACTGCCCTTATCCTCCCCTAACAATAATGATTTTTCATGCCTCTTTATGTTATATAATTTACCCCATTCTGTCTTTCCCTTCCCTTTTCTCTAAGAGCAGCCCTCTCTTTCACCCCTTGATTTTTTTACATATCATTCATATACATACATAATATATATAGATATATAACTTCATAGCATCACATTTACGTACACGTCAAATTATTATAATCAACTTACACTCTGTCTGAGTGAATTCCTTCTATCTTCTCTACTACTAAGAGTAATTTTGGAAAATTACAGATATCCTCTTTGCATGTAGACATATAAATATTTTGACACTAATGAGTCCCTTCAGAATGTGTAAGTGACTTAAATATAAAGAGGAAAAGTATAAATAAATTAGACAAACATATTAGAATACTGTACCTTTCAGATCTATGGTAAAGGAAAGAATTTAAGACCAAGCAAGAGTCAGGGAACATTACAAGATGTAAAATAAATAATTTTGATGATGCTACATTTAAAAGTTTTTTTTGTGTGCAAACAAAAGTAATGCAACCAAAATTAGAAGGGAAGCAAAAAATTGGGAAAAATTTTTATAAGAGAAACTTCTGACAAAGGTCTAATTTCACAAATTTATAAGGATCTAAGTCAATTGTACAAAAAATCAAGTCATTCCCCAATTGGCAAATGATCAAAGAACATGAGTTAGCAGTTTTCAGATATATAAATAAAAACTATCAATAAACACATGAAAAAGTGATCTAAATACCTCATAATTAGAGAAATGCAAATTAAAACAATGCTGAGGTACCACCTCACACCTAGTAGATTGGCCAATATGACAGTAAAGGAAAATAATAATTGCGTGAGAGACTGTTGCAAAATTGGGACATTAATGCATTGTTTATGAAGTTGTGAATTGATCTAACCATTCTCAAAGGTAGTTTGTAACTATGTCCAAAGGGTTTTAAAAGATTACATACCCTTTGAACCAAGAGTACCACTACTAGATTTGTACCATAAAGAGAAAATAAGGGAAATGTTTGTACAAAAATATTCATAGCTACGCTCTTTGTGGTGGCAAAAATTGGAAAATGAGAGATTGTCCTTCAATTGGGGAATGGCGGAACAAATTGCGGTATATGATGGTGATGGATTGCTATTGTGCTGTAAGGTATGATGAACTGGAGGATTTCTGTATGAACTGGAAAGCCCTCCAGAAACTGATGTAGAGTGAAATGAGCGGAACCAAGAGAACATTATACACAGAAAGTGAAACATTGTGGAACAATACAATGTAATGGATTTTACTAATATAAGATAATGCCAATATACTTATGAGAAAGAATGCTATCCACATTCAGAGAAAAAACTGCAGGAGTAGAAACACAGAAGAAAAACCAGTGAATTATCATATATGATTTGGAGTTTTGCTTTTAAAAGATTGCTCTATTGCAAAAATGAATAACATTGAAATAGGCATGAGTGATAACATTTGTATAACACGGTGGAGGGGAAGGAAAGAAAATAAAATGTGTAAATATGTGTATAGGGAGCCATGCCTCTATATGATTATTTGGGGTCCTGAACGGCGTGGTGGCATAGGATGGTTAAGGCAGGAGAAAGAAAATGAGAACAACTGGACTAGTGGTTAGCCCATGCTGTTCCAAATTCTGCGGGCATGGAAGTTTATTATATACTCATTTCAAGCAAAAAGGAGTCAGAGTTGGTAAGGGGCAATAAATCACGCATAATCCATTGAAGTCTAAAGAATACAGATGCAAAGACAAATGGTCAAATTTCAAACCCCAATTCAGCAGGGGATAATTCCAGGAGAGGAAATATCCCAGGGAGATGCTCACCAGTCAAATCCTAAAGGAGCCAGTTCTAATCTGAATATGCACTCTTATCTAATTAACATTTGTTAGGAAAGGAATCATTAACTCAGTAGATGCTGGTCTGCCACTTCAAAGCTCTCCAATAAGAATTGTAAAAAAGGTGGGGATCAAAGACTGAGGCAAAAGAGGAGCCTCAGATTTTTATCTTAGATGGCCCATTCAGTCTGCATCCTGACATGCAGTGCAGAAAAACATACACACAGTTTTACTTGCCGATGATTTTGTAATGGGATCCAGATAAAATATCTGTTACAGACTCTGTTTCTCTAAATGACTCCTAATAGCCTTCTTGGAGGGATCAAGTTGATTTTGGATTAACCTACCTGCTGGTACCAGAGCCCTTTGGGGCTCAGGTGACCAGGACCAAACACAAAGACTGCCTCAGCCTGGATTGGTCATGTAGGGAATCCAGATAACAGGCTCTAAATTTGATCCTATTTCTCCAAAGGCTTTAATACATAGAACAGCTTCCCACATATGTGTAAAGAGCAGGAATTGAAAACTGGAAAAAGATAATATTTGTTATCACTAGCCTGCTTATTTCAGCAGGTGGACAGCTCCTCCCCTTACTTTGTCACTAGGGAAGTGAATAGAATCCTTTTAACTGACAACAGGCTGTGATCTGTAGCTTTTGATGATATAGATATAATATCCTCTTAATGATAATGATTACTCCAATCTGACTGTGATGAAAACTAGGAGGTTTTAATTACAGTAATGTTGATGAACAAATGTTGCCGTTCAGTCTGTTAAAGCCTTCCAGTGAAAGCAGTACCTTACTGTCACCCTTCATTGAGAGAATCTTGAAGCTGGTGAATCAGGTTAGAAGACAGATCTTATTTTCCAATAACTAATTTAATAGATGATAACAGGAATGATTAAGAGTTGAATCAAGTTTGAAGGAAATGAGATCAGGAGAGAGGTTTTAAGGGATAAACTGAGCTAACTAAGTAAACAATAAATTTTCAGCAATCCTCAGAAGGAAGCCACAAATGGAAGCTGCCAGCCTGGTTTGCTTGGCAACAAAAAGGACTAGCTCAAGTTGCTGACTTTATGAGTTTGACTTGGTTAGCTTTGTAATATTAGTAGATCTTCATTAGTGGTCTTCTTGATGATGTTATAAAATGATCTGGGTGATGATAATAGATTATTCACTGTTAGCAGTATATGATGAATAAACCTGAACCTGGGTAACTGTCTGTAAAGAGTAATAGCTAACCCTGCCTTATGAAGTAGTTTCTGAGTTTGACTGGAGAGCTTTTCCTTTCCACCCTTTGCCTCCCACCTTAAGTCACAACTGAGTCACTTGGCTTATAGCTGAGCTCCTATTTATAGGGGTGCTCTAACAGTCTTTTCCAGTCTCATGCCAGCTCATACCAGCTCTGGGAATTCCAAAATCTGAAACCCCAACTGGCAACAATTTGCCAAAGATGATTTCCTGCAAAAACTATTTACACATGGAAAAATATGTAAAAAATTTTAAATATAAAAAATAAAGGAAAGTATGTATTATTTAAGGGTAAAACTTACCATGGCTCTTCTTAAGTCAAATTAAAATTAGTTAGGAAAGCACTATAACATATATAAATCCATTTTCTGCTTCTTTAGAATGCTTATGATTTCACTAGCAGAGGCAAAATTCCCACTTATGCAAACCACACAAAGTACATGCTGTCCTTTTCTGAAAATAATGCATTGTCTATTTACTCAGCCTTCAGGTAAAAAGTAAAATTATCCAAAAATTATGCGAGACTGAATCTTGAAGAATAAATATAATCTATCAAAAGGCATATATTGAGGATCCTTTAGTTTGGCTAGAAAAGGAATAGTCTTAGTATGCTTACTTAGCCACTGAGAAAACATGATGAGACAAGCGAGTACTCAAGTGGATGGTGTTAGACTACAGAGAGATACAGAGAATTATATACTGTTTTATACTTCATAAATGCTTCCATGATATACTAATCAGTACTATATTATTGTGAAGACATTTTTAGGATTTGAAATATCAGTTCTATTTATTCCAACTTATAGATACTGAAAAGTTCAGTTGATGTTTTAGGTGACAACTTTTTTTTTTATTTTAAACCCTTAACTTCTGTATATTGACTTATAGGTGGAAGATTGGTAAGGGTAGGCAATGGAGGTCAAGTAACTTGCCCAGGGTCACACAGCTGGGAAGTATCTGAGGCCGGATTTGAACCTAGGACCTCCTGTCTCTAGGCCTGGCTCTCAATCCACTGAGCTATCCAGCTGCCCCCATATGTGACAACTTTTTGAGTAATATGACATCTTTTTTCTTTATAAAGCTGTTATTGTCATCACTATCAACAACAAATGCCTACTAAAATCATTGGAATGTATTCTATGTATTAAGTGCAAAGGAGTTTAGAAAATATGTTTCTTGAGTCTGATTTTTTATGTAAACATGTTTTCTGGAATTCTAAAACATTTTTAAAAATCTGAGAAAATAATTTGAAATTTAAAAGAAATAATATTCCAAAAAAACAAAAACTTAGTAGTTGAAATAGATTATAAATCTATCATTTTACTTATTTTTTGCAATACTATTCTTGAAACAAATGAAATTATTATGGTATCCTTTTCAACACATTGCCAACACACTGAAATTAACCTTTTTTCATATTGTTTTGTTTCTGTTTATAGCTAAAAGGAAATTTGGATGAGGTAAAGTGAAAAAGATCAAGAAATATAGCATAACCAGGTCAAGGGAAGGGGAAATTTTACAAATTTGTTTGCTATGATATGACCCTTTTAAATACTAATTTTTAATCTTAGGGTCAGAATTTATGTTCTGAAATATTTGAATTTTAAAAAGTTTATACAAAATATTTCATATTATATGTATACACACATACACACAAATATATATATATGTATATATATATAAAATCTATGTGTTTATTCATCTATGTGAAGGGTTAAGTAACGCTGTAAAATGAAAATAACTAAAAATGATAATTATTATATATTGGGAGTCATGGAATATTTTAATTATATTTTATAAAAATTGCCCTCTATATTTCCCAGATGCCTTCTGCCAATACCTCCTCCTTCATTACTTTCACACACAATATGAGGAGCCCTTTCTCATTGCTAAGCAAACCTCTTCTACCTATACAAGAAATCCTATTCTCTTCTGTCTTTAGTAGATTTCCCCCTCAATTATCCCAACTCTTACTTATCTTCAATATCTTCCTAGCCATCTGGTGCTTCCATACTTCCAAAAAACGTTCTCATATCCCCTCCTATCTCCAAAAATACCTTCTCTTGATCCCTTCAATTTGTGGTTAAATTCCTTCATGAGGTCACCTTGAAAATCTGTAACCCTGCAATGGGTATCTTCTAACCATTTTTATTCCTTTTCCCACTGGACCAAAGGAAAGATAAGGTTAATACTTGTTTTCATATGACTACCCTGCAGATACTTAAAAATAAGAACTATATACCCTTGAACTGTTTCCTTCTCCAGGCCACACATCTCCAGTTTTTTTTCTTTTTTTTAAACCCTTACCTTCCATCTTTGAGTCAATTCTGTGTATTGGCTCCAAGGCAGAAGAGTAGTAAGGGTAGGCAATGGGGGGGGGGGGGTCAAGTGACTTGCCCAGGGTTACACAGCTGAGAAGTGTCTGAGGTCAGATCAGCCCTGAACTCTGAAAAAAGATATAAGTGTAAGAGAAGATTTATCTATTAAAATACCCAAAACAAACACTTACACACACACACATGCATGCACATACACATAATTATTGTCTCCCAACCCTGCCAAAATAAAACAACACTTGAATATTATAATTAAACATGCAGCACTTTCTTAGGCTACTTGAATTTTATTTTTTTAATTTAAAAAATTTTAATAAAAAAATTTTCACATAAGTTTTTGAAGTTATATGATCCAAATTGACTCCATTTCTTCTTCTCTACCCTTCTTAGAACTGGTAAGCAATTCAATCTGAGTTATTCCCATATTATCATGTAAAATTTATTTCCATATTACCTTCTCCAGCCCTGAGAGAGAAAAGAACCTGCAAGTGGCTCTTTCCAATGCCAGAAGCCAACTCCCAGAATGCCACACGTAGAGAGTGTAACTGCCATAGAAAAAATGGTTATAACTGCGAACCATTGAAATTAACACTCTCTCGGTTAAGATGGCAGTAGAGTAAAAATCAGCAGCTTAACCTCTCCTAACTGAAACATACAGGACTCCTCAAGGGGACATAAAAACAAATCCAGACAAATGGAGTGACCCCACAACAGGGCACAGCATGGAAGGTACGTGGAATCAGGGCATTTCCATGCTATAAAGGGGTGAAACAGCTCTCACTAAATTGCGAACTGAGCAACTCCCTCCCCCCCCCCACCATGACCTACAGTGCCAAAACCAGCTCAAAAGAAGTAGAGCAAGTTTAGGGCACCCATTGAGTCATTGGCAGCTCCAAGGCCTCCTTCTGAGAGCAGCAAGACTTAAGACCCCAAAAGGCAAAAGAACTTGCTCAGACATTGAGCATAGGCTCTGGTGGAGGCAGAAACAGGCACGATAGCAAAGGCTATGAAACCTTGAGTGGAGAACCAGTGCAGATGGGTATATGACTGTGGAAGCAGCACCCTGAGAATTGTAAAGGAGCCTCTGGCAGAGGATCAAGCAAGGGAGACCACCAGGAGGCTTTACCTTGAGAAAAACCAGACCTGAGACCTCAGGAGCCTAAAGAGTGCAGACAGAACCTGAGCTTGAGGATAAAGCTGAGAAGGGGCTGGGCTTAAAATGGCAACTCAGAATCAGGAAGCCCAGAAGAGAAAGATTAACAACAACAAGAAGAAATCTTTAACACTCAACAACTTTTACACCAAGAAAATGCAGGCAACAGAGCAAACAGAAGAGGAGAACAAATAAGCAATCACATACGGACCCTCCCAAAATAATGAAAACTGGTCACAAGATCTTGAAGAGTTCAAATCTAAGATGATGAGAAAGTTGGAAAAGATTTGGCTACAGAAATGGGAAATAGGTCAAAAGGAAATCGGGCAAGAAAATAACAGTTTAAAAGGCAGAATTTTGCAATTGGAAAGTGAGGCTCAGAAATCAAATGAACTGATAAGGAAGTTGAACACCAGAAATGACCAGACTGAAAAGGAAAACCAAAAGATTATAGCCAAAAACCAGTCCCTAAAGGCTAGAATTGAGCAATTAGAAGCTAATGATCCCTCAAGACAGCAAGAACAAATAAAACAAAGTCAAAAGAGTGATAAAATAGAAGGAAACATGAAATATCTCAATGAAAAAGTGACAGACCAAGAAAACCTGTCTGGAAGAGACAATCTGAGAATGATTGGTCTTCCTGAAAAAGCAGAATTTAATAGAAATGTGGACTCCATACTAAAAGAAATTATTCAGCAAAATTGCCCTGAAGTTCTACAACAAGAGGGCAATATAGACATTGAAAGGATCCATAGATCACCCTCTACACTAGACCCAGAAAAACAATACCCGGGAATACAATAGCCAAATTCAAGAGCTTCCAAGTAAAAGAAAAAAATCTTACAATAAGCCAGAAAGAGACAATTCAGATATCAAGGAGCACCAATCAGGATTACACAGGATCTGGCAGCCTCCATGCTAAAAGACTACAAGCCTTGGAATATGATATTCAGAAAGGCAAGAGAGCTGGGCCTTCAGCCATGGATCAACTACCCATTGAAACTGACTATATACTTCCAGGGGAAGTATGGCCATTCAACAATATTGAAGATTTCCAAGTATTTTCACAGAAAAGACCAGAACTAAATGGAAAGTTTGATATCCAATCACAAAAATCAAGAGAAACATGAAAAGGTAAATAAGAAACAAAGGGGAAAGAAAGAAAACTCATATTTTTTAAATTTACCTCTTTAAGGGCTTCAATAAGATCTAATTGTCTGTCTTCCTATGTGGAGAAATGCTATGTATAATTCTCTGTAATGAATTCTATTCACTATTATAGTATTCACTATTATAGTAATCAGAAGACTAATTCATAGGGAAAGGTTGGAAAACTAAATGGTCTAAGGTGATATGGGGGTGAGAAAGAGGGGGGTGAATAGTAGGGGAATCCAAGAGAAACTTGAATGAATAAGAAAAATAGGATATTCTCTTATACAAAAAGAGGGCATGGGAAGGGGAGGGGACAAATACTCTTATAAGAAGGAGAGGAAAAAAGCATTAAGAGGTAATATTTAAACCTTACTCTCAGCGTAATTAACCCTGAGAGGGAAGAATAGCTATATTATCCATTGGGATATAAAACTCTATCTAACCCTACAGAGAAAGTCCGAAGGGATAAACCATGGGGAGCAGGGGAGTGGGGAGGTCAAAAAATGGAGGGGAGAAGGAGGAGGAAATTCATTTGGCCTTTAAAAATAAAAAATAGGAGAATAATAAGGGATGGAGTAGAAAGGGAAGTTAATCAAGGGAGGGGATAAGAGTTACTGACTTAAAGAAAAGCACTGGTTTAAAAGGAAATGGTGTAAGAAGAAGGTGTAGAACTAGGGGAGGATACAAAATTGTCAGCAAATGCACAACTGATAATTATAATTCTGAATGTGAATGGGATTAACTCATTCATAAAATGGAAGCAAATAGCAGAGTGGATTAGAAACCAAAATCCTACAATTTGTTGTCTACAAGAAACACATATGAGGCTGGTGGACATACACAAGTTTAAGGTTAAGGGCTTGAGCAAAAGCTTTTGGGCATCAAATGAGAAAAAGAAGGCAGTAGTGGCTATTATGATTTTGGACAAAACCAAAGTAAAAATAGATATGATTTCAGGAGGTCCTAGGTTCAAACCCGGCCTCAGCCACTTCCCAGCTGTGTGACCCTGGGCAAGTCACTTGACACCATTGCCCACCCTTACCAATCTTCCACCTATGAGATAATACACCGAATTACAAGGGTTTAAAAAAAAGATATGATTAAAAAAGACAGGTAAAGTCTTTACATCCTGTTTAAAGGCACTATAAACAATGAGAAAATAACACTACTCAATATGTATGCACCAAGTCGCATAGTATCCAAATTCAAAGGAGAAACTGGCAGAGCTCAAAAAAGAAATAGATATTAAAACCATAATAGTGGGAGATCTAAATATACCCCTATTTGCTCTAGATAAATCAAACCAAAAAATAAATAAGAAAGAGGTAAGAGACGTGAATGAAGTCCTAGAAAAATTAGATCTAATTGATATGTGGAGAAAAATAAATAGGGCTGCACATGGTACATTCACAAAGATTGACCATGTAATAGGGCATAGAAACATTGCAAACAAATGCAAAAGAGCAGAAATAATAAATGCAACCTTCTCAGATCATAATGCAATAAAAATAATAATTAGTAAGGGCACCTGGACAGGAAAATCAAAAACTAATTGGAAATTTAATATGATTCTACAAAACCAGTTAGTCAAAGAAGAAATCATAGAAACAATTAACAATTTTATTGAAGAGAATGACAATAATGAGACATCCTACCAAACTCTGTGGGATGCGGCCAAGGCAGTACTCAGGGGGAAATTTATATCCTTGAGTGCATATATTATCAAATTAAGGAGGGCAGAGATTAGTGAATTGGCCATGCAACTTAAAAAACTAGAAAGCAAGCAAATTAAAAATTTGAAAACTAAATTTGAAATACTAAAAATCAAGGGAGAAATTAATAAAATCAAAAGTAAAAGAACTATTGAATTAATAAAAAAGACTAGAAGCTGGTATTTTGAAAAAACAGATAAAATAGACAAAGTACTGGTCAATCTATTTAAAAAAAGGAAAGAAGAAAACCAAATTGACAGTATCAAAGATGAAGGGGAAATTAAGGCAATCATTAAAGACTATTTTGCCTAATTATATGGCAATAAATATAACAACCTAGGAGATATGGATGAATATTTACAAAAATATAAATTGCCTAGATTAACAGCAGAAGAAATAGAATACCTGAATAATCCCATATAAGAAATAGAAATTGAAGAAGCCATCAAAAAACTCCCTAAGAAAAAATCGCCAGGACCTGATGGATTCACAAGTGAATTCTATCAGACATTCAAAGAGCAACTAATTCCAATAATATACAAATTATTTGATATAATAAGCAAAGAAGGAGTCCTACGAAATTCCTTTTATGACACAAATATGGTCCTGATTCCAAAGCCAGGTAGATCAAAAACAGAGAAAGAAAACTACAGACCAATCTCCCTAATGAACTTAGATGCAAAAATCTTAAATAGAATATTAGCAAAGAGACTCCAGCAAGTAATTAAGAAGATCCTCCACCATGATCGGGTCGGATTTATAACAGAAATGTAAGGATGGTTCAACATTAGGAAAAACCATCCACATAATTGACCATATCAACAGTGTAACAAACAAAAATCACATGATTATCTCAATAGATGCTGAAAAAGCCTTTGACAAAATACAGCATCCATTCCTATTGAAAACACTGAAAAATATAGGAATAAAGGACCTTTCCTAAAAATAATAAACAGCATATACCTAAAACCATCAACAAGCATTATATGCAATGGGGATAAATTAGAAGCCTTCCCAATAAGATCAGGAGTGAAACAAGGATGCCCATTATCACCTCTATTATTCAACATAGTACTAGAAACACTAGCAGTAGCAATTAGAGAAGAAAAAGAAATTGAAGGTATCAAAATAGGCAATGAGGAGACTAAGCTATCACTCTTTGCAAATGATATGATGGTATACTTAAAAAATCCCAGAGAATCAGCTAAGAAGCTTGTAGAAATAATCAACACTTTAGCAAAGTTGCAGGATACAAAATAAATGTACATAAATCATCAGCATTTCTATATATTTCCAACACATCATATCAGAAGAGGTAAAAAGAGAAACACCGTTTAAAATCACCCTAGACAATAAAAATTACTTAGGAATCTATCTACCAAAACAAATACAGGAATTATATGAAAGCAACTACAAAACAGTTTCCAAAGAAATAAAACTAAATCTAAACAATTGTAAAAACCATTGATTTCTCATGGGTAGGATGAGCTAACATAATAAAAACGTCCATTCTACCCAAATTAATTTACCTATTTAGAGCCATAGCTATCAAACTACCAAAAAACTTCTTTACTGAATTAGGAAAAACTATAACAAATTACATTTGGAATAACAAAATATCAAGAATATCAAGGTAAATAATGAAAAAAATTGTGAAGGAAGGGAGCCTATCAGTACCAGATATTAAACTATATTATAAAGCAGCAGTCATCAAAACAATATGGTACTGGCTAAGAGACAGAAGGGAGGCTCAGTGGAATAGACTTGTGGTAAATGACATCAGCAAGACAGTGTATGATAAACCCAAAGAGCCCAAGTTTTGGGACATGAAACCACTATTTGATAAAAACTTCTGGGAAATTTGGAAAACAATATGGGAGATATCGATTTTAGATCAACATCTCACACCCTACATCAAGATAAATTCAGAATGGGAGAATGACTTGAATATAAAGAGGTAAACCATAAGTAAGTTAAGTGAAGACAGAATAGTTTACTTGTCAGATATCTGGAAGAGGAAAGACTTTAAAACCAAGCAAGAGTTAGAGAAAATTACAATATGTAAATTAAATGGTTTTGATTATATTAAACTAAAAAGTTTTTGTACAAACAAAAACAATGTAGTCAAAATCAGAAGGGAAACAACAAATTGGGAAAAAATCTTTATAACAAAAAAACTCTGACAGAGGTCTAATTACTCAAATATACAAGGAGTTAAAGCAATTGTATAAAAAGTTAAGCCATTCCATAATTGATAAGTGGGTGAGACATGAATAGACAATTTTCAGGTAAAGAAATCAAAAGTATCAATAAGCACATGAGAAAGTGTTCTAAATCTCTAATAATTAGAGAAATGCAAATCAAAATAACTCTGAGGTATCACCTCACACCTAGAAGATTGGCTAAATTGAAAGAAGAGTAGAGTAATGAATGTTGGAGGGGATGTGGCAAAATTGGGACATTAATGCATTGCTGGTGGAGTTGTGAACTGATCCAACTATTCTGACAATTTGGAACTATGCTCAAAGGGCTATAAAAGAATGCCTGCCCTTTGATCCAGCCATACCATTGTTGGGTTTGTACCCCAAAGAGATCATTAATAAAAAGACTTTTACGAAAATATTTATAGCTGCACTTTTTGTGGTGGTAAAAAACTGGAAAATCAGGGTATGTCCTTCAATTGGGGAATGGCTGAACAAATTGTAGTTTATGCTGGTGATGGAATACTTTTGTGCTAAAAGGAATAATAAACTGGAGGAATTCCATGTGAACTGGAAAGACCACGAGGAATTGATGCAGAGAGGAAGGAGCAGAGGCAGAAGAATATTGTACACAGAGACTGATATACTATGGTATAATCGAATGTAATGGACTTCTGTACCAGCAGCAATACAATTACACAGGACAGTTCTGAGGGATTTATGGAAAAGAATGCTACCCACATTCAGAGGAAGAACTGCAGGAGAGGAAATATATAAGAAAGACAACTGTTTGAATGCATAGGTTGAGGTGGACATGATTGAGGATGTAGACTCAAAACTACCACACCAATGCAACTAACAAGAATTTGGAAATAGGTCTTGATCAATGACACATGTTAAAACCAGTGGAAATGTGCATCAGCCATGGGTAGGGTGACAGTGGAGGGTGAAGGCAAAAGTAGGAACATGAATCATGTAACCATGTTAAAAATGAATATTAATAAATGGTTAAAAAATAAAAAAATAAATTAACACTCTATCTCAGCTATATTTGAAACTCCAATTCTTCCTCTAGCCAGCTTCTCTACTTCTTATCTCTAAACTAATAAAACAACACTTATTTTCTAATATTTCTAATATCATCCTTATACCACTAATATATTTCTAATATCATCCTTAAACCACCATATCATTTGCAAAGAGTAATAATTTTGTTTCCTTTTTGCCTATTGCATTTTCTTCAATCTCTTTTTCTTTTCTCATTATTTTTGCTAGCATTTCTAGTGCAATATTAAAAAATAATGGTGATAATTGGCATACTTGCTGTACTACTGTTGTTACTGGAAAAGTATGTAGTTTAGTCCCTTATAAATGATGCTTCTTCATGATTTTATATTAACCCTACTCATGATTTCAAAGGAAGTTCCGCTAATTTCTGTTTTCTCTAGTGTTTTTAATAGGAATGGATGTTATATTTTCAAAGGCATTTTCTGTTACTATTGAGATGATCATGTAAATTCTGTTGGTTTAGGTATTTATGTAGTAAATTATGCTCATAGTTTCCCTAACATTGAACTAGTCTTAGATTCCTGTTTAAAACTCACTTCATCATAGAGTATGATACATGTGATATAATCCTGGAATGTTATTGCTAGCATTTTATGTAAATTTTGTGAATCAATATTCATTAAAGACATTGTTGAATAGCTTTCTTAATATTTTTTTACTGATTTAGATATTATCTGCATAAAATTTATAATTTAAATTAAAATGTAAACTTCTTGAGGATAAGGATAATTTCAATTTTCTGTTCTTTTCATTTCCTTTGTATTATTTAGTGTCTGGCATTGCACCTTGAACATAGCAGACTCTTTACATATGCTTGTTTAATTACGTTGATTCATTGTGTTATATTGTATCTTTTTCTCAATTTCTCTTTGTTCTACAGATTTTATTACTTTTCAAAGAAAGATAAAAAGTTATATATTTATGAAAGCATCAGAGTATTTGCAAGTGCATTTAGAAGTATATAATACGAAGGAATTGTAAAGAATATTAGCTAATATAATTCTTGTTTTTGAACTTTTCAATCATCTGCAATAGATTCTCCGAAAGACTTTTTGCTGAATGAGCCTAAATCCCTAATCAGCTGTTGATTTATGGTGTTTCTAGCCAACTTATTTTTATCATTTCTCATTAATATGGAACTTTAAATCTCTGCTGTAGGTTTCTTTAGATTTTAATAATGAACACTTTGAGTCTGAGAGTATTCTGTTATATATTATACCATTTGTAGTCGTATGAAAAGTCTATTTGAGCTAAACTATTAAAAATCAGGAGCATATATGAAAATCCTCATTTATTACAATCCTGAACACTCACTTGAGTATTGCCAGTGGCTATCATTTAAAAAAGTTTTTATACCTTTAGTAGTTCAAAATCCTGTCAACTTCCCATATCAAAAAATCTGATCATTAAACATTACATCTTGTTCCTTTCCAATTCAGATCTATTGGCCTTTATTTAGTACTTCTTTGTCTTATTTTTTAATCATTATAGGAAATTAAGTTTAACTTTATTTCTTAAGGAAAACTATTTTTATAATATAATTAAACTGGAAAATGAAAAACAGAATAACATGTGGGGGAAACAAGTTTGAAGAATGTCAATATTATTTTTTATTACAAATTTATGGTTGATTTTTTTTATTTTTTATTCTATCTCCCCCTCTGTCTATCTGCAAATTGAGAGGTGAATGAAATCCTAGAAAAATTAGAGTTAATAGATATGTGGAGAAAAATAAATAGGGCCAAAAAGGAATACATATACTCTTCAGCTGCACATGGTACATTCACAAAGATTCATCATGTACTAGGGTATAGAAATATGGCAAACAAATGCAAAAGAGCAGAAATAATAAATATAACCTGTTCAGATCATAATGCAATAAAAATAATAATCAGTAAGGGCACATGGACAGACTAATAGAATAAACTAGACACTCAACATGCAACAACAAATGACAATAGTAACCTAGGGTATCACAAATCCAAAGATTCATGCTTTTGAAAGAAGAACTCACTATTTGGCAAAACTGCTAGGAAAAAACAGAAAACAGTATGGCAAAAATTAGTCATAGACCAACACCTAATAATAATATATATTAAAAATTAGAAATAAATGGGTGATGATCATAAATTAATGAAGCAAAAATATCTAAACTGTCAGGCTTGTGGATAACGAAAGAACTTAGGTCAAAACATGACATGGAGAACATTATGGTATGTAAAATGAATAACTTTGACTACATGAAATTGAATTTTACTGTAGAAATAAAAGCAATGTAACCAAGATTAAAAGATAAACTAAAATCTTGGATAAAAACTTTATAGCAAGCCTTGAAAAAGACTTAATTTCTTATATATAGAGAGAATAAAGTCAAATATATAACAATACAAAGCATTTCCCTTTTGACAAATAAATAGCAATTTTCAAATGAAGAAAATAAAAGTATCTTTAGTTATATGAAAAAATGTTTCAAATCAGTACTAATTATGGAAATGCAAATTAAAACAAATCTTAGGAATCATGTAATCATCATTAGACTGAATAACATGACAAAGAAGGAAAATGATAAAATGTTGGAGGGAATGTGGAAAATTGAGGACACTACTACTATTATGCTGGTAGAGCTGCAAACCTATACAACCATTCTGGAAGTATGTACAAAGGGCCATGAAACTTTGCATACTCTTTAACCAAGCAATACAACTACTATCTGTACATCAGAGACTAATGATGGGGAAAGGAACTTACCTGTACAAAAATGTTTATAGCATTACTTTTTTGTTGTGCCAAAGTACTAGAAACTGAAAGGCTGTAAGTCAGTTGAGGAATGGTTGAACAAGTTATGGTATATGCTTGCAATGGAAGGTTATTGTGTCATAAGATATGACAAAATAAGATTATTACAAAAAATCTAGAAAGACTTAGATAATGTGGTGTAAAATGAAGTGAACAGAACGAAGAGAATGTTGTACACAATAACAGCAATAATGAGTGATGATCAACTGTGAATGGCTTTATTATTATCTAAAAGGCAATGAATCATACAGTACAATGCCAAGAGACTCATCACAAAAAGTATATACAATGACATAGAATGAATAGAAAGTTTAAATGCAAATTGAAAGATATTCTTCATTTTCTCCATGGTTTTTCTCTAGTGAAAGCAATATTTGTTCTTTCACATGATGAACATTGAAATATGTATAATGATAATATATGTACAACCGATATGATATTACCTTTCTTCTTAGAAAGAGAGGGAATAAACATCACAAAATATCAGACAAAAATATTAAGAAGTCATATTTACCTGCAATCTCAATATATATGTATATGTGTGTGTATTCATATATATATATATATATATATATATGTGTGTGTATATATATATATATATAATTTCTAAAAAAGACACAATTAAAATGTAATATTAGGAATCTCCACAAGTTCCAAATGTCATAGTATGTTTCCTCTTTCACATGAAAAAAATATTTTTATATGAGAAGGGTCTACCCCTTTTTGATACCGAATTGCAGCCTTAATTTATTTAATGTGACTGGTTGGGAACCACACCTTCTATTGGCCTAAATGAATAAATAGTATTATTTTCCCTTCAATTCTAAAAATTTAAAAGTAATTTGACATCAAAAGTTGACCATGATATTAGTAAGAATGGTTGAGAATGCATATTTTTAATATTTACTCATGTTAAAATGGGTTTAGTATGGCAATGATCATATATACTATATTAGCTTTAGAAACAAGCCTTGATAAACAAACAAACACAAAAAGAAGATATTTGGAAAACAATGCATACCACTACTTAAAAACTAGATTTTTTAATGAATGAAAAAATATATGGGGCTTACTTGAGTTCTACATTCAATTTTTAAATCTTTCACATTTAATAACTCAGATTATACTTCTGATAAAAAATCATGAACATGATATAAAGATAAATTGATTTCTTTTCTCCCAGCTGATAGAGTTCAAGATTGACAGACCTTGGGTGGAGATATATTTTTCTCTTTTCATAATACTGGCTAGTAACCATTTATTTAACCCTTGTACTTCGGTGTATTGTCTCATAGGTGGAAGATTGGTAAGGGTGGGCAACGGGGGTCAAGTGACTTGCCCAGGGTCGCATAGCTGGGAAGTGGCTGAGGCCGGGTTTGAACCTAGGACCTCCTGTCTCTAGGCCTGACTCTCACTCCACTGAGCTACCCAGCTGCCCCTCTAGTAACCATTGGACTTCCACTTTGACCAGAAAATCATAATAACAAGCATCTCTTAGAATGTCAAATATTAATTGTCATGAAGATTACAGGGAATCAAGGAGACAAAAGTAGGCAATTAGAAAATTCCATACACTGAGACAGCCAATACAAAGACAATGAGTCACTAGTTGGAGAATCTCATTACAGGAATATAAAGAACAACAATAGCCTTAATAGCCTTAGAGTATCTAGATTGGTATGAAGAATAATAAGGCTAAAAAGAGCAGAAGTCAGGTAGCAAAGTTCCTGAAAAACAAAAGTATGATTAAACTATTTTTTTAAATCTTGAAGGTGGTAGAAAGCCAATGAATTTTTTTTTTAGAATTAAGTGATCAGATCTGTTTTTTGGGAAGATTGCTTCTGTAGCTGAATGGAAAATAGATTGGATTGAGAAAAAGACTTAACACATATCCTCCAGTAGGCTGTTACATTAATCTAAATGGTGGGCTCTAAGTGCCTTTACTACAATGGTGGCTATATAGGTAAAGGGAAGGGGATGAATGAGAGATTTTATAAAGTTAGAAATCAGAATAAATGACAACAGACAGAATATATGCCAAGAATACAAAAGAACTATCTTGAATGTCATGAAGATTATGAACTGGGTGACTGAGGATATTCTTTAAAGTAACTGAAAAGGAATTCAGAGTCATTGAAAGTAATTATAATGACTTCTGCTTGGTATATGTTGATTTTGAGATATGTATGATAATGCCTACAGTTCAAGATGCTCAATAAGGACTATAGGTCAGGAGAGTTATTGGGTTCAATCTATGTCTATGTTTACATCTATGTCTGTATCTAGGGATGTGTCTAGGTTTATGTCTAGATATGAACATATCTATGTCCATATTTATATATACAAATATTGATAGAGATGTATGCTTATATTTATGCTATATTCACTATGTATATAAATAGATTATATATAATACCTAGATATAATTAGAGCTATCTCCAAATAGGTATATTGTTGTTTATATATAGAATTATGCACAAAGATAAATATATACATATATTTAATATATATGTGTGTGTTAGATAAAGAGATAGATGAATCATCTTCACAAAAATAAAGTGTTAGCATGGAATTTGATGAGATTCCCAAAAGAGATTATATAATGGGAAAAGGGAAGAACGTTAAGGACAGTGCCTTGAGGAATATGTTGAGCTAATGGCATAGATAAATATAAAGCAAAGGAGACAGGGAAGGTGCTGACAGACATAAAGGAGAAGGCCCAAAGGATAACAATACTATAAAATCTGGAAAGGACAGATTAACTCAGAAAAGATTTTTTAACAATTTCAGAACTGTAGATTCTTCAATAAATATGCAGATTTTAAAAAAATATCAATGATGTGTTAATTCAGAAGCCATTAATAACTTTAAATTGAATGATGAGGTCAAAATAAGGATTTACAAAGGTACAGGAAAATATGAAAGGAGAAAAATATGCAAGCATTAACTGTAGATGAAGTTCTTTAGGAGTTTAATCTTGAAACTGTGAAAAACTATGGAAAAGTAATTAGAATGAACTGTCAAATTAGGTAAGATTTTTTTTAATATATGGATGTTGCAGGTGAGATATAGATGTGTTTCTAGGTAGCAAAGAATCAGAGAATAGATGGGGAGAGTTTCAAAGTTAGGAAGAGAGTGTACATGACAGAAAAAGAAATTTGCTGGAGAAGACAAATTATAATGGGATCAGGAATGCATATTTACAACACAGAGTCACCTATCCAGCAAAAGAGAGTATGTTCATTCTGGGAGAAAAAAAATGGTCATTCAATAAGATAAATTTCCAAGCATTCCTGAGGAATAAGCCAAACCTAATCAAAAAATTTAAAGGCCAAATACAAGACACAAGAAAAGCCCAGGAAGCTAAATGAGAAAGAACATTTTAGGCACTCATTAAGGTGACAATGTTTATATGTCTACATAGAAAGAGGATTGCTGTACTTCTCAAAAATTACTCTTAGTAGGAGAGAAGAAAGAAGGAATTTACTCAGAAAGAGGTTGGAGAAGTAAACTAAGCTGATTATGATAATATGAGGTACAGGATGATATAAGATAATATGCTGTATATGTAAATGTAATAATTTGGAATAATAGATATGTTTGATATGATATGTGTGCATATGAATGACATGTAAAAAATCAATTAAGGACTGAAAGAGGTTGCACTGAGAGAAAAGGGAAAGGAGAGATAGAATGGGGTAAATTATATAACATAAAGAGTCACAAAAAATCAATACAGAGAGGAGAAAATAAGGGTGATGATGGGCAATGCTTAAACTTTACTCTCATTGTAACTGGCTCAGAGAGGGGAAAAAGTATACTCAGTGGAGTATAGAATTCTATGATGCTACAGAGAAAAAGAAGGGGAACAAGATAAAGGAAAGAGGGTGGGTAGTTGAAGGGAGGGGGAACTGGAGAGATGACAAAAAGGAAAATACTGGTGAGGAGGAACAGATTGAAAAAAAAAATAGAACAGGATCTAATGGGGATAATAAGATGGAGGGCAATACACAGTGAATAATCATAATGCTCAATGTGAATGTGATGAACTTACCCATTAAACAGAAGCAGATAGCAGAATGAATTAAAAGCCAGAATCCTATGATATGTTTACACAAAATACATTTAAGGCAGGGTGACATACACAGATTCAAAGTAAAAGGCTAGAGCAGAATTTATTATACTTCATCTAAAGTTAAAAAAAAAGCATGAGTAGCAATTATAATACCAGACAAAGCCAAAGTAGAAATTGATCTGATTAAAAGAGATAAGGAAGGAAATTACATTGGGCTAAAAGGTACTATAAACAATGAAGTAATAGCAATACTAAACATTTATGCCCCAAATGGTATGGCATTTAGATTTCTAAAGGAAAAATTGAAGGAACTCATGGAGGAAATAGATAGTAAGGTCATTCTAGTGGGGGATCTAAACCTTCTACTTTCAGAACTAGATAAATAGAACCAAAAAATAAATAACAAAGAAGTAAGGGAAGTAAATGAAATGCTATAAAATTGGAGTGAATAGATATCTGGAGAAAACTGAACATGGATAAAATGGAATATATCTACTCAGCAGTACATGGTACATATATAAAGATCAACCATGTACTACGGCATAGAAATATTGCAAAGAAGAAAATAATAGTAAAAATTACAATTAACAAGAGTCCATGGAAAGAAAAATTTAAAGTTAATTGGAAACTAAATAATCCAATTCTTCAAAAAGCATGGACCAAAGAAGAAATCATAGAAACAATTATAGACTTCATTAAAGAGAATGACAATGAGGTGACATCATATCAAACTCTATGGGATACAGCCAAAGCAGTACTTAGGGGAAAATTTATGTCACTGAGAGCCTATACCAACAAAATAGAAAGGGAGCAGATCAATGAATTGGGCTTGCAACTTAAAAATCTAGAAAAAGAACAAATTAAAAATCCCTAGATGAAAGATAAATTGGAAATTCTAAAAATTAAAGGAGAACTTAATCAAATTAAAAAAAAAACAACTATTGAACTAATAAACAAGAGTAGGAGCTGATACTTTGAAAAAAACAAATAAAATTGATAAAATACTAGTCAATCTAATGAAAAAAGAAAGAAGAAAATAAAATTTTAACAGTATCAAAGATGAAAAGGGTGATCTCACTTCTAATGAAGAGGAAATTAACATAATTATTAAGAATTACTTTACTCATTTTATGGCAATAAATATGACAATCTAGGTAAAATGAATGAATATTTACAAAAATATAAATTGACTAGACTAACAAAAGAGAAAGTAGAATATTTAAATAAGCCCATCTCAGAAAAATAATTTGAACAAGTCATCAAGGAACTTCCAAAAAAACAATCCCCAGGGCCAGATGGATTCACAAATGAATTCTAAAAAACATTTAAAGAACAAAGAATCCAAACAATACAAAAATATTTGATGAAATAAGTAATGAAGGAATTTTACCAAATCCCTTTTATGACACAAATATGGTACTGATTCCAAAGACAGGCAGATCAAAAATAGAGAAAAAAAACTACAGACCAATCTCCTTAATCAACATAGATGCAAAAATCTTAAATAGAATACTAGCAAAAAGACTCCAGCAAGTTATCACAAGGATTATTCACTATGATCAGGTGGAATTTATACCAGGAATACAAAGATAGTTTAATATTAGGAAAACCATTCATATAATTGACCATATCAATAATCAACCAACAGAAATCACATGATTATTTCATTAGATGCAGAAAAAGCCTTTGGCAAAATACAACACCCTCTTGAAAACACTAGAAAGTATAGGAATAGAAAGGCCATTCATTAAAATTTTTTTAAAAAGTATATATTTAAAACCATCAGCAGGTATCATCTTTAATGGTGACAAATTAGAAACCTTCCCAATAAGATCAGGAGTGAAGTGAGGATGTCCATTATCACCTCTATTATTTAATATTGTTCTAGAAATGCTAGTGATAGCAATTAGAGAAGAAAAATAAATTGAAGTGATTAAAGTAGGCAACAAGGAAACCAAACTATCACTCTTTGCAGATGATTTGATGGTATACTTAAAGAACCCCAGAAAATCAACTAAAAGACTGGTGGAAATAATTATCAACTTTAACAGAGATGCAGGGTACAAGACAAATCCACATAAATCATCAGCATTTCTACAGATTTCCAAAACAGCTTAGTTGCAGGAGTTAGAGAGACTCAATTTAAAATCACACTAGAGGGGGTAGCTCAGTGGACTGAGAGCCATGCCTAGAGATTGGAGGTCCTATGTTCATCTGGAAAGACAAAAGACAAAGAATATCAAGGGAAATAATGAAAAAAAGTGTGAAGAAAGGGGGACTAGCAGTACCAGATCTTAAACTGTACTATAAAGCAGTGGTCATCAAAATGATGTGGTGTTGGCTAAGAGACAGAAGGGTGGATTAATGGAATAGGCTAGGGGTAAATGACCTCAGCAAGCTAGTGAACAATAAATCAAAGACCCTAGCTTTTGGGACAAGAATTCGCTATTTGACAAAAACTTCCGGGAAAACTGGAAAACAGTGTCGGGAAAAATGTGTCTAAAGCAATATCTTACACCCTATACCAAGATAAATTCAAAATAGATAAATGACTTAAATATAAAGAGTGAAATCATAAATAAATTAGGTGAACATTTAATAGTATACCTGTCAGATCTATGGGAAAGGAAAAACTTTTAGACTAAGCAAGAGATAGAGAATATTACAAAATTTAATGAATTACTTTGATTATATCAAATTAAAATTTTTTGTATAAGAAAAACCAATACAACCAATATTAAAAGGAAAGCAGGAAACTGGGAGAACATTTTTATAACAAAACTCTCTGACAAAGGCTTAATTGACCAGATATATAAGGGACTAAGTCAAATTTACAAAAATCTAGCCATTCCTCAATCAACAAATGGTCAAGGGTGAAATTAAAACTATCAATAAGCACGTGAAAAAGTGTTCTAAATCCCTCCTGATTAGAGAAATACAAATTAAAATAACTCTAAGTTACCACCCCCTGCCTAGCAGACTGACCCATATGACAGCAAAGGAAAGTGACAAATGTTGGAGGGGATGTGGCAAAATTGGCACCCTAATAGTCTGCCAGTGGAGTTGTGAATTGGTCCAACTGTTCTGGAGGGCAATATGGAAGTATGAACAAAGTGTTTAAAGGAATGTCTACCCTTTGACCCAGCCATACCAATGCTGGATTGTAACCCAAAGAGATAATAAGGAAAAAAAACTTGTACAAATATATTTGTACCTTCGTACAAATATATTTGTAGCAAAAAATTGGAAAATGAGGGGGTGCCCATTGTTTGGGGAATGGCTGAACATATTGTGGTATCTGTTGGTGATGGAATACTATTATGGTAAAAGGAATAAAGAACTGGAGGACTTCCATGGGAACTGGAATTATCTTCAGGAATTGATGTATAGAGAAAGGAGCAGAACCAGAAGAACATTGTACTCAGAGACTGATACTTTATGACACAAGTGTAATGGACTTTTTCTACTAGCAGCAATGCAATGACCCAGGAAAATCCAGAGGAACTTGTGAGAAAGAATACATTCCACATCCAGAGAAATTAACTGTGGAAAAATGCTTTAGAAAAATATGTCATTGATGACATAATGTGATAGGGATATGATTGGACTTTTGATGTTAAAGGAACTCACTACTGCAGTTAGGAATAACACTGAAATAGGTTTTGAACAATGATACACAAATAAGGCAGTGTAACTGCTGTCAGATTCAGGAGTGGGGAGGAAAAAGCATGTTTGTGGGGTCATGAATTATGTGATCATGGAAAAATAATCTAAATTTAAAAAAAAAAGAATGTTGTGAACAAAGCTTAGTCATGAGATTCAAGTTACCTCTAGCAATCTGGGAAAAGAAACCCACTCCATTCAGGGTCTCCCTGGTAAGATTTTCCTTCCTTGTACCGGTTATCTCAAAATTTGAGAAAGTAAAAAACATCATATGAATCATCTTGTAACTAAGACTAATTCAGCTTGATTTCTGTTTATAAGATACATATTGAGACTCAGCCCAGGCCTTGGTTGACCCTGGAATGTGAGCATATTCCTTTGTTACACTGATGGGTCTCAATAAAAGCTAGAGAGAAATGCATGTGCAAGGAGGGATCTCAGAAAATAATATTTTACATTTTAGTATTAATAATCAAATGACACAGAACTAAAATTATTTTCCTCACAGCATATTGATAAAATACAAGTTAAGAGGAAAGCACAGATTTGAGTTGGATCAAAAAGTAAATTTTAGTTCCATCCCTGCACAATAATGATGTCAAAGTGATTAAGTCTAGATCAAAATGTAGAAGTCTAAAAGTCATGTTCTGGAAGATATCAAGATTTATGTCAATTGTTCTTGGCATTTTTTGTTTTTCATGTATTTCAAATAGTTTTCTACATACATGTCAAACACTCTGTCAACTACACTATATTTGGCTATAATATATTGTAGCATATGACATCCAGAAATGTGGAAATGAATAAAAAAATAATGGGACCAGCTGGGTGACTCAGTGGATTGAAAGTCAGCTCTAGAGATGGGAGGTAATAGGTTCAAATCTGGCTTTAGACACTTTCTAGCTTTGTGAGTCACTTAAATCTCATTGCCTAGCCCTTACCATTCTTCTGCCTTTTAAACAATAAATAGTATTGATTCTAAGGTGCAAGGTAAGGGTTTTAAAAAGAAGGGGGTACGTATATCATCCAGAAATTTCTTTTGATTCAATTACACTCTTCTTCATTTAGTGAATCCTTGATTCATAATGTCTGCTGAGAAACTCAGCCTAACATAGAAGTATAAATGTTCAGTAAGATGAATCATTTGTATTCTAGAAGTTGGAAACTAAATGGATTTCACCACCAAAGGGAGTACTGATGTGCCAAGGAGCAAAAAAATACTTTTTTTTCAATGATTTTGTGGAATTAAGCCCAGTAGTAGCTGACACTCAGTTTCTTCTGTCACTCTTACTTGGGGGAACAAATGCTGTGAAAGGACCTTGATGAATTTTGAGCCAACTTCTCTCCTAATAACAGAAGTCAAGGTGGCACAATGATGGTATAAGGGTCTCCACTCTTCATCAGTTGCTCTGCTTGGTTTCAGTTCTTATAATAAAATACCCACTGATGTTTCTCCATCACCACTCCTTCACCTCTGCCTCAAGTTTCCAAATTTAATTAACTTGTATGTTGTTTTCCCCCTTTATAATGTATGTTGATAATAGGGACTTTCTCTTTTTTTTCTTATATCTATCCTTAGTACTTAACACAGTCCCTGGAATATATTAGGATCTTAATCAATATTTATTGTATTTAATAAAATATGCCCCCCGAGAAAATGTTTGCATGTTGATACTCAGAATATGTTCTCCTTTTTAACAGCTAATCAAATTTTAGTGATTAAAAGGAATTGAGATGGTAGAGTTATTCAACAATATGAGAACATAGCCAAAGGGAGCTTGAAACTATGGAATTAAATAGGAGCTATCCCAACATCTCAGGGTATTTGAGAACCCTAAGAAGGCAGATATGATATAGTAAATCTGTTTCTTTCAAGCAGAAGTTAGAGCATATTTGATTTTATTTCAATTCTGGTTAAGTCACTTAAAAGTCTTAGTTTCCTCTCAGGTAAAAATAATGATAACAATGTCAGCACTTCCTACTCCAAAATTTTTGTAAAGAGGAGGGGAGGGAGAGGAGGAAGAAGTAGAGATAGATGAAGGAGAAGAGGAAAAAGGGGAAGGAGGGGTGAAATACAAGGAGTTGAAGGAGTAGGGAGAAGGAAAGAGAAGGATGAAGAGGAAAACATAGAGGGGAGAGAGTTTATTGAAGAGAAATTGAACAAAATTTGAAGAAGAAAAATTTTCTTCCAAATCACACTTTTAAAGTCTGTAGTAAAAAGTTGAAAGATAAGTACTAGGGGAAATTATTGTGGATTTTAAAAGAAATACCTGAGAAAAGAAAAAATATATATACTTAGAAAAATAATTAAAGAAAAAACAATATTTTTAGAAGATGCAATAAATGAGAGATCAAGGGGAAAAATGGACTTATAAGGTAACATCTGAGACTAAATAAAGAATAATACACATGTTTTCCCCTTGTAAAGAAGTGATTAAAAAGAAGAAAGAGAAGGACCAAATTTCAAATTTCAAAAATAAAAAGGTAGAATTAACCAAAAATTATGTGACACTACCTTGCCCAAATATATGACAACTAAAAGGAGAAAAAAATCACTGAAATGAATAGATGGAAATTTACAAAAATAGAAAAAGGCAGATTAAAAGGGCAATAGACAATTTTAAGTTGAATCCAGGAATGCTCTACTCTTCTCAAGAACCTTAATTTATCCTGATGATTATGGGATGCTGATAAGCCCTTAAGGGGGGAATTTCTCAAATCAGAAGGCTAAAATATGTTTCAATTACTATGCAGGTGAAAGGTAGATAATGTAGGTAGATGATCAGGGAAGAAGAAATGAAAAAAATAAAGAGGGGAAAGAGGGCAGGAAGAAGAAAACTAAAAAAGAAGGAAAAAGAATGAACTGAAGGAAAAAAGGGAAGAAGGAGGAAAGAAAGTAAATAAAAATGGCTGAATGTGACTTGGGCATAAAATATTTTAAAAATCCCATATGAACTAATTCTGAAAACTAAAGTTGGAGTTAAATGTGATTTATTTTAAATGCCGGACTAAGAAGTTTCTATTTTACTTAGTTGGCAAATGAAATTAACAGATATTTTTGAGTTCGGGGTGAAATATTTAAACCTGTACATTATGAAGATAACTTATATTAGCAGTGTTAAAAAATGGATTGGGGAAAAGTTAGAGACCAAGAATCCAATAATGATGCTATTAAAAATGAAATTAATGGTAAGGAGAAATTTAATTAAGAGGGCCATGGGTATAGAACATTATCTAAGATATAGTTAAGAAATAGAATTTTAAGAGGTCAACATATATGTTGTTGGACTTAGGAAGAAGGTGAAGAAGCATATGCCATTAGTGGAGACATATGCCAGGCATGATTTTTATGCCAAAATTGGAGTAAAATAACTTCTATTTCATTTTCCAGCACTGCATTAGTTTTTGGAGTAATTATGTCTATCTACTTTTATTTAAATTGATTTTTATTTATACTTTGAGATTATTGTAATTTATTTGGGAAAATTTTATAAGATCAGGGTTATGATCCATTAATTCATCTTTCCAGTGTTATCTTGGATTACTGATCATTATAAAGGAAACAACTATTCATAAGCATTACTTTCTTTCTTGAAGGCAAATATTTTAATTCCTAAAATTGTTATCAAGGGAATAAACCCAGATCCCATACATTTTCAAATGCATTCACCAAAGAAAATGTTACTTTTATAGATAGTCATTAAAGAGACTGGTCCTAGTTCCTAAACTGTAAGTTTCCAAGGAGAGTGGACAGCTGCCTTGCCTCATGAATAGTTGCTAAATGAGGGCTACTTCAATATGGGCTCAAGGGTGATGTTAAAAATATTATTGCTCTGTTCTGCTCATCTCTATGTATTTTCTATTTTTTAATTCTTCTTGTAATGAGTTAGATCAACATTGGAATAAATGGATGAATAAAAATAGAATGGATTCTTATAAGAATGTGGAAGGTGGGTTTAAATAGCATATATGATGAATATTTTGATTAAAATATTTGATTAAATGTATTTCACCATCCCATGAATACCTTGCTGAAACTTTGCATTTCCCTGTCTCAAAATACCTCTGTTCTTCATTCTTTATTTAAAATAAAACACAAATAAACACTGTAATCTTTTTTTTTACTTTGAAACATTTTATCTTGCCCAAGAGGTGATAAGCCCTTTCCATTATGCTCTCCAGTGATGATGACCCAGCTGTTTAGTCCCTTAAGTCCCCAAAAGTGAGCCTGAGAGATCTCTTAACACTTGGACTGTGATAACTATGTTTTCTTGGACTGCTATGTTCTTGCTGTTATTCATTTAGTTGTCAATGCTATATGCTTGTGCTTTCTTTTTTGCAATAGACATTGCCCAAGTCATCTGATGTGGTATCTGTTAATGCTGGATGTTTCTAGATGAATAAAACAAAGAAAATTAACCAAAGTATAATGGGTAAATTTGCCTTATATAGAGTGGGAATTGTAAAAAGTGTACTTATTGACAATTGCAATTCAATTCAATAAACATTTATTGAATTACAAACCTATTATTTTCCTATTTCCAGACTTAGTTTTTACCATCCAGAAAGTTTAATGCATCAGATTTTCTCTTTTGAAACTGAATAAAGCCTTAATATGAAAGCAATTTGTGGAAACTATCTGTTCATAGTACACATCCAGAGAATGTAATGTTTTACATGAAGTCTTGTGAGTCTCATTTATTTCCCAATATGATAGAACATGTAAAAATATAATACCCATTGGTGGAAAAAATGTGATACATTAAAAAAACAAGACCATGATGCATTTCTATTAATGCCAAATATGTGGACTACTAGATGGTCCCCTACAGGATGATGGACCTATTGAGGAGTGGAAAATAATGAAGAAGAGGCTCAGTTTATTAAAATATGCATCCATCTTCCTTCTAAGATTACGTCATTTTAATTTAACCTGCACACCCATTATATTTACATGGTAATTTTCAAGTTGTTTCTCCCATTAGACTGTGTGATCTTTGAGTGCAGAGACTTTTATTTTGCTTGTTTTTCCACCCTTTCTTTGTATTCTTTGTATCCCTGGAACTTAGCAAAGTTCCTGACATAGTAAACACTTGAAAATGCTTTTTGACTGACTTCTGACTGACTATTAAGGAATGAATAGATGGAAATCACTTTGTTCCATAAAAATTATTATGTTTGGTATAAGGGAAATTAAAATATAAATTATTATAATCAAAATTAATAAAAATAATAATTATAAAATCCATGTTTAAATAGTTTATCTATAATGAAGTGCTTTACATATATTATCCCTGAAATAAAAGATCTTATGATCTTACAATTTTGTTATATTTTCTTTAGGTTCAGGTCCATTTCCTTTCCACTGCATTATTCTACTCTTTCATCATTACCCCAGTGAACAATATAGAAAAACTCACATACTTTATATACCACCTTCTCTTTATGCCAAACCACCCAGATAAAGCACACTGATTGCTGAGTAGGAGATAATTAGGTCAAATTACCTCAAAAGTCGAGAAGTAAAAATGGTACTTTTTTCATGTTGTAGCAACTATTTGAAAAACTTTGTCCAGAAGTCTTCTGAATCATGAGTTTTTAAATAGCACTAAACTTGAATTTTTTGTCAATCAGGGTTAAGTGACTTACCCAGGATCACACAACCAGACTTGAACCCAAGTATTATAGACACTAGACTTAGAATTCTATCCACTGTGTTACCTAGTTGCTCCAAGATTTGAAATTCTAAGGTCCTTTAACAACCTGTTCTTTGGATTGTCCTAAATAATTTATAATTGTGAGAAGGGATTTGCCTAGCAACATCACTTCTGCCATTTTTAGCAGTTTATTCAAGTATTATTTATTAAGAAGTGACTGTCCTAGACTCAGTACTACACACTGAATAAATAAGTATTATATATATAATACATATATACACACATATGTGCATATATGTGCATGTATGTTTGTATTGGGTGTACATAGATATAATATATGATCTTCAACATAAAGGAAGAGAATTATGAGTCAAAAGTAAGGAGGGAGTATATTCCAGACACGTGGGATAGCCAACATGAATGCAGAGAAAAGAGAGATGGAGAATCATTTATGAGGAACAATAAGAAAGCTAGTTGGAAAGACAGCAGAAGGAGAGAGTAAGATCCAAATAAAGCTGGAAAGATAGCTTAGAATCAGGTTGTATAAGCCTTTAAATGTTAAACAGTAGAGTTTATATTTTCTCTCTGAGGCAATAGGAAGCCAACGTAATTGATTGAATAGGAGAGTAGCATGTTCAAATTTCATTTCAGGAAAATTATTTTGGCAGGAGTGTGTAGGATAGATGGGAATAATGAAAGTCTTGAACAAGAGAAACATTATGAGGCTTTTGCAATAATCTAGGAAAAAAGGAAATGAGAACCATTACAAAGGTAGTAGTTGTGTGTGTGTCTCTATTCACATATAAAGGTTAGAATCTAAAGATGTGGTGAATGTAAAAATGTCAATATTTGGCAATTGTATGGTTATGTTGGGTAAGAGAGAATAAAATGATAATATAGTGATTATTACCCTAAGACATTAGAAAGATCATGAGGACTTCCACAGAAGTAGGGAAATTTTTAAAAGGTCAGGGTTTAGGGAACAATCTAATGAATGCAGTTTTACATATGTTGAGATTAAGATGTTTTTGGAATATCTAATGTGAAATGTCCAGTAGGCATGTCCTAGTAGTCACATGCTTAGAGATTATATGTAAATACATAGGAATCAATGAAGAGGTCAAGAGAGAAAATACTGAGAAGAGGGCCCAGCCCATAATATTATGCAGTCTCTCAGTGCTTCCTTTTCCCATGAACTAATGTTCTGCACATTTTGTACATCAGAATTGTTTTCAAGTCATATTTGTTGGGTGCCTATTGACTATGTACTTATAACATCAATATGGTATGTTAATATAGTAGCATTATTTGTTTAAGCACCAAGAAAATATTATTCCTCATTCTTCTCGGTTATACATATGGCTTCAGTGAATACATACACGGTTCCATTAATGGAGTGGTAAGTACTATGGCCAAGCTATTAATTATATATATATATATATTCATATTTAAATATCATACTTATATGATATTTAATGTATTTTATTATCATACCTTATATATTATATAAACTATTTGATATGGTTTTATATATATACATTTTAAGTATATATATGCATATGCATATATATATATATCTGTGTATATACATATATTTGGTCTTCTTGATGACTGAACTATTCTTTGCCAGGTGTTCCTTTTTTTTTTTGCTGATCTCAACATATTGTGTCTCCGTTTCTCTTCTATGAGGGCCTCATCTTTGTTCCATAAGTTGTTCAGTTATATAGTTTTCTTTAACAACATCTTATATATGCAAGTATATTCCAGGGATTTTGTGTTTATGATGGTTTTTCCCTTCATATAGTGTACAGTTCTGTTTAGATGCTCTTTTAGCCATCTCTTCCATATACCAGGAAATGTTATTGTAAATAAACCTCATTGCTACATAGAACTATGCTTCAAATTTGACCTCACACCTTTCAGTCTGCCCATTCAACTTGATTTTCCCATTTCCTGAAGCGCCTTAGTCATAGTCCTCATCTTATATTCCACTACAATTCACTTGTAACCCTGAACACAATTTACTGGAGATGCAAAGATTAGGTAGCTTTGCTTCTCCAGAATAACTGTCCTTAGCCAGCTCTCATGTTTAGTTTTTCACAGTCAATGACTTTGAAGATCTCTCCCTCAGTCAGGCTAGAACAGAAGATAACAGAGATCTAGTTAATGTGAAGTTTCCTTATTGACCTCTTTTTAAAGATGTTTCCTTTTGACTCCTCTTTTGCCTACTTGATTTTTTTCTTCATTTACTGTCTCTTTGGGGTTCCTTAGTTTAACTGTGTTCTTGCTTAGGGTCAGAAATCCATTTAGTTCTTAGTTGTTGTATATCTGTCTTACTACTCAAATATCCCCAGATGATTAACTTGAATTGAAATAAAATCAAGTTGACTGATAGAGAGGAAGCTATTTTTGACTCTCTTATTTTGCTACAAAAGATGGAAATGGCTTTACCAGCTAGAGGAGGCATAAAGGGTTAATGGTCTTGGTTCTACTTTCTCCTGGAGACCATCAGAAATTGATCCTTAAAAGGCCATATTATAACAAATATTAAACTGTAATATAGAATATAACCAATCTCGAGGATCAATTTATAGTCACCATTGAAACAAGGATAATCACATTGTAATTCTCCAAGAACAAATAGTGGATTAATTTGAGCATGAATCACACTAGATTTGATGTCATAAACTGAAAAAAGAAAGTTTTTTTAAAAAGTACAGAGGATGGAAGATTAACTTGGGACTTCCAGTTAAGATGGAGGAAAAGTAAGGAGCAACTGCTCGATCTCTCCTAACTGAAGCATACAGGACTCCTCAAGGGGACATAAAAACGAATCCAGACAAATGAAGGAACCTCACAACAGGGCACAGCATTGAAGGTTCGAGGAATGGGGCATTTCCAAGCTATAAAGGGGTGAAACAGCTCTCACTAAAACGCGAGAGGAAGAAGCCCCTCCAACACCCCCCCCACACCACGCACAGTGCTAAGGTCAGTGCACAAGAGTGAAAGCAGGATTGGGGCAACCAGTAAGTCACTGACAGCTCCAGGGCTTGTACCTGAGAGCTACAAGACATGGGACCCCAAGTGGCTAAAGAATGAGCAAGAACTTTCCCGAGCTGCTTGGGTGAAGGCAGTGCCCTAGGCATGGACAAAGATCTCAAGGGCAGGCTTGAACCTCGAGTGGGAAAATGGTGCAGACGGGAGTGTGGCTGCGGAAGCAGCCCTTGAGACAGCTGAAGGAGCCTCAGGTAGAGGGGCAGACGGGGACTACCAGGAGGCTTGACCCCAAGGACAAGGAGACCAGAGCCCTCGGGAGCTTAGAAAGTGCAGGCAGACCCTGAGTGTGAAGACAAAGCTGAAAAGGGGTGGGGCTAACAATGGCAAGCCGAGAAACCCAGAAGAAAAAGATTATGAAGAAAAATTCTGGAATACTCGACAACTTTTACACAGAGAAAATCCAGACAACAGAGGAGGACAAACAAGTATCCAAACCTTCCCAAAACAATGAAAACTGGTCACAAGCTATTGAAGAGTTCAAAAATGAGATGTTGAGGAAGAGGGAAGAGACCTGGCAAGAAAATAACAGTTTAAAAGGCAGAATTTCACAATTGGAAAGTGAGGCAAGTCAACTGAAGACCAGAAATGACCAGATTGAAAAGGAAAACCAGTCTCTAAAGGCTAGAATTGAGCAATTAGAAGCCAATGTTCTCTCAAGACAAAAAGAACAAATAAAACAAAGTAAAAAGACTGATAAAATAGAAGGAAAAATGAAATATCTCAAAGAGAAAGTGACAGACCAAGAAAACCGGATTAAAAGAGACAATTTGAAAATCATTGGTCTTCGAGAAAAAGCAGAAATTAATAGAAACTTGGACTCCATACTTAAAGAAATTATTAAGCAAAATTGCCCTGAAGTCCCACAACAAGAGGGCAATATAGACATTGAAAGGATCCATAGATCACCCTCTACACTGGACCCAGAAAAGTCAACACCCAGGAATATAATAGCCAAATTCAAGAGATTTCAAGTAAAAGAAAAAATCTTACAAGAAGCCAGAAAGAGACAATTCAAATATCAAGGAGCACCAATCAGGATCACACAGGATCTGGCAGCCTCCACCCTAAAAGACTGCAAAGCTTGGAATATGATATTCAGAAAGGCAAGAGAGCTGGGCCTTCAGCCACGAATCAACTACCCATTGAAACTATATACTTCCACGGGAAGTATGGCCATTCAACAAGTTTTTGCACATAAGAGACCAGGACTACATGGAAAATTTGATATCCAACCACAAAAATCAAGAGAAACATGAAAAGGTAAATAAGAAATAGAGGGGAAAGAAAGAAAACTCATAATTTTTTAAATTTGAATCTTTAAGGGCTTAAATAAGATCTAATTATCTGTATTAATATGTGGAGAAATGCTATGTATAATTCTCTGTAGTGAACTCTATTACTATTATAATATTCACTATTATAGCAGCCAGAAGAATAATTCATAGGGAGAGGTCAGGATACTAAATGGTCTAAGATGACATGGGGGGGGACACCAAGAAAAATCCGAGTAAATAAGAAGAATAAGATATTCTATTACACACAAAGAGGGCATGGGAAGGGGAGGGGATAAATAATACCATAAGAAGGAGAGGAAGAGAGCATAATCAAACTTTACTCTCAGTGTAATTAACACAGAGAGGGAAGAGTAGCTTTATTATGCATTGGTATAAAAAACTCTATCTAACCCTACTGAGAGAGTCAGAAGGAGCAAGGGAGTGGGGAGGTCAAAAAAGGGAGGGGAGAAAAGGGGGAGGTAATTCATTAGGCCTTTAAAAACAAAAAGAGGGGAATAACAAGGGAGGGGGCAGAAAGGGAAGTCAATCAAGGGAGGGGATAAGGGATAACGGCTCAAAGCGAACCACTGGTTTAAAAGAAAATAGTGTAAGAAGAATGGGTGGGTCTAGCGAAGGATACAAAAATGTCAGTGAATGCACAACTGATAATTTTAACTCTGAATATGAATGGGATGAATTCGTTCATAAAACAGAAGCAAATAGCAGAGTGGATTAGAAACCAAAATGCTACCATATGTTGTCTACAAGAAACGCATATGAGGCGGGTAAACATACACAACTTTAAGGTTAAGGGCCTGAGCAAAATCTTTTGGGCATCAAATGAGAAAAAGAAGGCAGTAGTGGCTATTATGATTTCTGACAAAGCCAAAGTTAAAATAGATATGATAAAAAAGACAGGGAAGGTCATTAAATTCTGATTAAAGGCAGTATAAACAATGAGAAAATAACACTGCTCAATATATATGCACCAAGTGGTATAGAATCCAAATTCATAAAGGAGAAACTGGCAGAGCTCAACAAGGAAATAATAGGGGGAGATCTAAATATTCCTCTGTCAGATCTAGATAAATCAAACCAAAAAATAAATAAGAAAGAGGTAAGAGAGGTGAATGAAGTCCTAGAAAAATTAGATTTAATTGATATGTGGAGAAAAATAAATAGGGACAAAAAGGAATATACCTTCTTTTCAGCTGCACATGATACATTCACAAAGACTGACCATGTAATAGGGCATAGAATCATTGCAAACAAATGCAAAAGAGCAGGTATAATAAATATAACTTTCTCAGATCACAATGCAATAAAAAAAATAATTAGTAATGGCACCTGGACAGGCAAATCAAAAACCAATTGGAAATTAAACAATATGATTCTCCAAATCCAATTCGTGAAAGAAGAAATCATAGAAACAATCAACAATTTCATTGAAGAGAATGACAATGATGAGACATCCTACCAAACTCTGTGGGATGCAGTCAAGGCAGTACTCAGCGGGAAATTTATATCCCTGAGTGCATATATTAAAAAATTAAGAAGGGCAGAGATTAATGAATTGGGTATACAACTCAAAAAATTAGAAAGCGAGCAAATTTAAAACCCCCAGATGAAAACAAAATCAGAATTACTAAAAATTAAGGGGGAAATTAATAAAATCGAAAGTAAAAGAACTATTGAATTAATAAATAAGACTAGAAGCTGGTATTTTGTAAAAAAAGTTAAAATAGACAAAGTACTGATCAATCTAATAAAAAAAAAGGAAAGAAGAAAACCAAATTGACAGTATCAAAAATGAAAAGGGAGACCTCACCTCTAATGAAGGGGAAATTAAGGCAATTTTTAAAAACTATTTTGCCCAATAAATGGCAATAAATATAACAATCTAGGAGACATGGATGAATATTTACAAAAATATAAATTGCCTAGATTAACAGCAGAAGAAATAGAATACCTAAATAACCCCATATCAGAAAAAGAAATGGAACAAGCCATCAAAGAACTCCCTAAGAAAAAATCGCCAGGGCCTGATGGATTCACAAGTGAATTCTATCAGACATTCAAAGAGCAACTAATCCCAATACTATACAAATTATTTGATATGATAAGCAAAGAAGGAGTCCTACCAAATTCCTTTTATGACACAAATATGGCACTGATTCCAAAGCCAGGGAGACCAAAAACAGAGAAAGAAAACTACAGACCAATCTCCCTAATGAACATAGATGCAAAAATCTTAAATAGAATACTAGCAAAGAGACTCCAGCAAGTAATTAAGAAAATCATTCAGCACGATCAGGTGGGATTTATACCAGGAATGCATGGATGGTTCAACATTAGGAAAACCACCCAAATAATTGACCATATCAACAATCTAACAAACAAAAATCACATGATTATCTCAATAGATGCTGAAAAAGCCTTTGACAAAATACAGCATCCATTTCTATTGAAAACACTGAAAAGTATAGGAATAGAAGGACCTTTCCTAAAAATGATAAACAGTATATACCTAAAACCATCAATAAGCATTATATGCATGGAGATAAATTAGAAGCCTACCCAATAAGATCAGGTGTGAAACAAGGATGTCCATTATCACTTCTATTATTCAACATAGTACTAGAAACACTAGCAGTAGCAATTAGAGAAGAAAAAGAAATTGAAGGTATCAAAATAGGCAAGGAGGAGACTAAGCTATCACTCTTTGCAGATGATATGATGGTCTACTTAAAAAATCCTAGAGAATCAACTAAGAAGCTTGTAGAAATAATCAACAACTTTAGCAGAGTTGCAGGGTACAAAAATAAATGCACATAAATCATCAGCATTTCTATATATTTTCAACACATTGGAGCAGCAAGAGGTAGAAAGAGAAACACTACTAAAAATCATCCTAGGCAATATAAAATACTTGGGAATGTATCTACCAAAACAAACACAGGTATTATATAAAAATAATTACAAAACACTTTCCAAACAAATAAAACTGGATCTCAACAATTGGAAAGCCATTAATTGTTCATGAATAGGATGAGCTAACATAATAAAAATGACCATTCTACCCAAATTAATTTATCAATGTATAGCCATACCTATGAAACTACCAAAAAACTTCTTTACTGAATTAGGAAAAACTATAACAAACTTCATATGGAATGACAAAAGATCAAGAATATCAAGGGAAATAATGGGAAAAATGCGAAGAAAGGGGGCCTAGCAGTACCAGATATTAAACTATACTATAAAGCAGCAGTCATTAAAACAATATGGTACTGGCTAAGAGACAGAAGGGAGGATCAGTGGAATAGACTGGGGGTTAATGACATCAGCAAGACAGTGTATGATAAACCCAAAGAGCCCAACTTTTGGGACATGAATCCACTATTTGACAAAAACTGCTGGGAAATTTGGAAAACAATATGGGAGAGATTAGATTTAGATCAACATCTCACACCCTACACCAAGATAAAGTAAGAATGGGTGAATGACTTGAATATAAAGAGGGAAACTATAAATAAGTTAAGTGAACACAGAAGAGTATACCTGTCAGATCTCTGGGAAAGGAAATATTTTAAAACCAAGCAAGAGTTAGAGAAAATTACAAAATGTAAATTAAATGGTTTTGATTATATTAAGCTAAAAAGCTTTTGTACAAACAAAACACAATGTAGTCAAAATCAGAAGGGAAACAACAAATTAGGAAAAAATCTCCATAACAAAAAGCTCTGACAGGGGTCTAATTACTCAAATATACAAGGAGTTAAATCAATTGTATAAAAAATCAAGCCATTCCCCAATTGATAAATGGGCAAGAGACATGAATAGGCAATTTTCAGGTAAAGAAATCAAAAGTATCAATAAGCACATGAGAAAGTGTTCTAAATCTCTAATAATTAGAGAAATGCAAATCAAAACAACTCTGAGGTATCACCTCACACCCAGCAGATTGGCTAAAATGAAAGAAGGGGAGAGTAATGAATGTTGGAGGGTATGTGGCAAAAGTAGGACATTAATGTATTGCTGGTGGAGTTGTGAACTGATCCAACCATTCTGGCTGGGAATTTGGAACTATGCTCAAAGGGCTATAAAAGACTGCCTGCCCTTTGATCCAACCATACCATTGTTGGGTTTGTACCCCAAAGAGATCATAGATAAACAGACTCGTACAAAAATATTTATAGCTGTGCTTTTTGTGGTAGCAAAAAACTGGGAAATCAGGGTATGTCCTTCAATTGGGGAATGGCTGAACAAATTGTGGTATATGCCGTTGATGGAATACTATTGTGCTAAAAGGAATAATAAACTGGAGGAGTTTCAGGTGAACTGGAAAGATCTCCAGGAACTGATGCAGAGCAAAAGGAGCAGAGCCTGAAGAACACTGTACACAGAGACTGATATACTATGGTAAAATTCTAATACAATGGAGTTCTTTACCAGCAGAAAGCAAAGACACAGGACAGCTCTGAGGGATTTATGGTAAAGAATGCTACCCACATTCAGAGGAAGAACTACAGGAGAGGAAACATATAAGAAAAACAAATGCTTGAACACATGGGCTGAGGAGGACATGATTGGGGATGTGGACTTGAAACTACCACACCAATGCAAATATCAACAATTTCGAAATAGGTCTTGAACAAGGACACATGGTAAAACCAGTGGAAATGTGCATCGGCTATAGGTGGGGGGAGAGCGGGGGGTGAAGTGGAAAGTAGGAGCTTGAATCATGTAACCATGTTAAAAATGAACATTAATAAATGATTAAAAAAAAAGATTAGCTTGGGAATAGACACCATCCATATTCCCCAAATTCCCCACTTCTCTGCCCTCAAAACTCTAGGTGCTGAATTAGTGATTTATTGTTGGTGGAAATTCTCCACCAACTTTAGAATATACACATTGTGAAGAGATTCTCATGATGTTTCCTAAGGCTATATATGTGTGCTAGATATTAGCAATAATTCTGCCCTTTTGTGAATCCAGTGCCTTCAGGATGTTAAAACCCAAATGATTCCCCAAATAAAGAATCTTCTATGAATGCAAAAAAAGTACAGATAATGAAATTTGAAAAAATATTATAAGGTTCTTTAAAACATGGGTTGTTAAAGTGGCAATTTGAGAGCAGCTTTAGTAATTCAGGACAAAGAACACCAACACCATCCTGTCCCCATCAGCATCCATAAGTGCAGTGCTAAGGGAATCTGTAGAGCCCAACTGTTAGATTCTAGAGTACTATGGAAATTGAAAGGAATTTACTCAACCCAATTCAAATATCAGGCAGGCCTGGGAGAGTTGTAGAAGGGAAAGCAGTACTTACAAAAGACTGACTCCTTCCCACAGTTTCTAACTGGAATCACAAAATAACTGAAAGCATGCCTATTTAGGGAAGAATCTATGTGATGGATACATGCAGTTGAGGGGAGAAAATTGAGTAGGAAAGCTAAGAAAGCAACCTAACACATCATCACCAGCTTCATGGGGAAGCATCAAGAATCAGTTTAAGATACAAGAATACTATAGTTTAAATGTGGACAAAAATTATATGCTATTGTAAATGGAAATTCTTAATCCCTTGCTCTAACTTAACTGGGGAAATTCTTTTTACACTGTGTATATATAATTAAGATTCTCATCATTGGAATAGGAAACTAGAGATTTCTAATAGACTGTATGGGGAAGGAAGTAGTTAGGGACATTTTCCTTGTTTTTTTACTGTTTATTCTGTTTAGTCAATTTTTTTCCCCACTCTTAATGTACTTTCTTATTCATTGTGTTAAAGAGAAGTATTGGGTTGTTCCTGAAAGGCTATCATTTGCAAGACATAGATATAAAGTATGCCTTAAAACTGGATATATGTAGAATTAAATTGAGACTGGGCTAAACATAATTTCAATAATGTGGTACAAGGGATTAAAGAGGATAAATAATTGGAATTGTTTAAGGTATACTAAAACAATTAAAACACATTCCAGGCTTTATGATTTCTGATAATTTCAGTTTTTATTTCATAGAGACAAAATTGAATACTTAAAAATTTGTACCTGTAGTCACTGATTTTTTTCTAAGAAATTTTTATTTCTCAGAATGTTAAATATTGTCAGAATTTCTGGATGATGTTTTATGACAAAGTAAAGACCACATTCTCAAAATGGGACGGAAATAAAATACGCAGAAGATTATGGTCCTGTACTACTATATTGTTGAGCATGAAAATAAACTACCTTATTAAAAAAATTAAAAGAGAACTTCCTCATTAACCTAAAGATAATTCCTTGGAGAAGAACTATATGCAATAATGCTGTTTATTTTCACGAAGTATTTATGCAAAAGCTTCAGAAAAGTTTTGGCTACAGAGATCAATCAGCATACAAGAAAACCCAATGAGAATTATACTGAATCAAATAGGTAGAGACTGAGGGGAAGTTAAAAGATTTTCTCAATGTAAAAGTAATGAGTGTAGTATACAGAATTGGGGGGGATATAGTTTTTTCTAGCTTTGGCTGAGTTCCAAAATCAGTTGGGCTCTTAGAATCTTGAGGAGAGAGGTAGTTGACTGGATCTTCCATGGAGGGAGGAAGTCAATGAGCGAGCTCTTAGATTATCTAGCTTCAATTTTGAAATTTAGCCTAGCATTGATATAGTTACTTAAGAAATTATTATTTTAGATAGACCCTTTATATCTTCTTTTTCTAATACCACCCTGCCTTCCCTCCCTTACCTTAGTGGCTGTGGAGTTTATAAGGAGAGAAATTAGAGAGGAGTTATCTAATTGACAGCATTATTTATAATTTAATCAAATCATCATTTATTTTCTTTTAGATAGCATTTTGTAAAACTGAGTGAGGCAGGTCCTTTCTCAGATTCCATCTTTATTTCCCTTCCCCCACCTGAGGTTCCTGAGATAAGTGATAGGGCTTTCCTTTGATCCACCTTCCTAACAAACATTCTTCAAACAAATAAATCCCTTTGTGTTTCAATAGTCCTATTTAGTGTAATTTGTCTGTTAGTTATCAAGAAGGAAGAAGAGGGAAAGAGACAACATACTTTGGGCTTAGACGGTAGCTGGGGCATCCATCTTGAAAGGAAGGTGTTACTTCAAATAGGTCCCTTCCTGTGAAATTCACTAAAGACTGTTTGTTAATTTCAGTCTAGTCTATTTCCCTCAGCTTGTGTTTGAGTCTAAGTCCCAGTCTGTAAGCGTGCTGTGTTAGTCTGTTTTTAGTTTAACTTCTCTTCTCCCAAAAGATCTCTGTTTCCCTTCTGTGTTATACTCCTGACTTCAGTCCTATTATACCCTGTATCTCCTTTAATCCCAGCCTACCTTTAGCCTAATTTATCCACCTACCAAGTCTCCAACATCCTCCTTTCAATTCCCTAATCCTAAACACCTTCCTCAAATTACCCTCATAACATGAGGGAGGTTGGCAAGTAGCTTTATGTTATTTTGATTATGAATAAGATAATAAGGCCTTATATATACTTGTTATTTTTCCCTTGGAAAATCACAATAGAGAAAGCAATAACTTGCTAACTTTAAAATATACTTCAAAATTTATGTAGTAAAAGGTGATTTCCTTCCATTTGTGAATAGTGTGTGTGTGTGTGTGTGTGTGTGTATGTGTGTGTGTGTGTGTGAAGTTTACCCATTCTGCTTCAGATTCTTCATCTATAAAATGAACTAGAGAAAATGGATAACCGCTCGAGTATCTTTGCCAAGAAAACCCCAAATAGGATTGCAAAGAGTCAGATACAACCAAACAGTAACAGCAATAACATTAACAAGAAGCAACTATATTTCTCCATTGTTTGTAAGAAATAAAACCTATATAGGTAAGGTTCGTGATCCATCTACTCCAAAATGGGGCATCTATATCTGAAACCAAGCAAATAAATTGCCTATTATGTCATATTTTAAAACCTAGAGATTTATTTAAGTATTTAATATTATAATCTATAATCTGAAATTTAGTTACTGAATAGTAAATGTATACTCAGTCTCATGCAAGTAACATATGTTAGTAGTTAATGAAGGTCAAATTAAAATGGATGTCTCCAATTACAAAGATAAATAAATGTGTTTATATAGGCATTTATATATCATATTATCACCACTGCCACTACTACTGTCAGATATTTCTATAAGATTTTATAGCTCAGTCAGTATTTTCTTCACACTAATACTCTGATATTAATGGTACCAGTTATTGTTTTAAAAGTAAAAAAAAACAAAAAACTATGTGATGAGTGTTGGTTTATGAGACTGTTCACTTTAAGCTTTGGTTAAAGTAAATAAGCATACTTGGCCTGGAGTGAAAAAATATGCTTGCCAAAATCAAATATTTAATAAGTTGCTGAGTGGGAAGGGGGAAATGGAATGGATATATTCTCTTTGTCATCAAAATAAAAAGAAACAATTAATAGTACTTAGTAGAAGTTATAATGAGGCAAAATTTATGTACAAATAAACAAAAAACTTCCCTCAAACTAGAACTACTCCAAAGTGGAATGGGCTTTCTCAGAAGTCTGAAGTTTTTCCCCCATTACATGGGTGGAGGATTTTTAACTGACCTTTTCTTAGAAGTTTTTTGGAGGAGTTTAAAGTACAGGTAATAACTGGGTTAGATATTATCTCAGCTTATTTAGATCTCTGAAATACTATGATAAAGAGACATGATTTCCATGACAAGTAAGCCACACTTGAAGTAAAAATATATTATTTGTAAATAGAGCTGAACTTCTGTTCTCCCAGGTGAAGGCCAGATGGTGACCTCACAGAATCAGTGGGTAAATACCCAAAAAGGAACTCAGTAAGAACAAATACTTAAAAACTCAATAGCATATAACAAGTAAATGTAAAAGCTCAATGTATAGTAAGGATACACATGAAAATGAAGGAACTACTACTGATTATAGGCTAATGGTTTTCTCTGTTTTTATGATTTTTCCAAATTATATGTTCATGCAATTTTTAATAATAATTTTCTGACATTTTTAATCCATACTCTTTTCCCCCTTCCTTTTGTTGCTGCCTCCCTGAGAGGGCAGATAATATGATATATGTTCTAAATGTGCAATCATAAAACACATATTTCCATATACCTCATATTGTGAAAAAGACACTTCATTTACATTTTAAATAATATACATGAAATGGGAAATTCTAGGTTTCAATATATATGTGGACTTCATCAATTCCTACTATAGTGGTGTATAGCTTTTTTTTTGTCATGAGTCTCTTGGAGTTGTTTTCAATCCTTTCTTTACTGATAATAGTAAAGTTATTCACAGTTGTTAATTGTGCAATATTGCTATTATTATGTACAATGTTCTCCTAATTTTGCTCATTCATCTTGCATATTTTTATATAAATCTTTCCAGATTTTTTAATTATCAACGTTTGTCATATCTTATGGCACAGCAGTATTCCATTACAATCATAAACCACAAGTTGTTTAGCTATTTTCAAACATTTCCAATTCAAAAAACATTCTTTGTCACCACCAAAAGAATAGCTACAATTATTTTTGTCTAAATATGTCCTTTGTCCTGTTAATATTCAATGCCTCCAAAGTATGATATTTATAAGGATTTATTAAAAGAGTAGGGAAAGAGACCCACCCACCCTTTACCATGCTGCCTCCTCCCGAAAAGCCCCTTCTCCATGCCCAAAACACCCATATCAAAACAGCATGTGAAAATCAACAACCAATGGGAAAAGACTTAAGGAATTATGGGTATGGGCAAAGGGAGTTTGGGTAATGTAGTTTAAAGGGGTACAAGGTCTCTTCAACTTTACATTCCGCCCTGTGATCCTTTGGGAGACTAGTCTCCCCAATGGATCATGAAAACATAATCAAATTAAATTTTACAATAATTCAGAGATAAAAGGGAAATAAAAGGGAGAAAGAACAAAACCAATGTTCGGTGAATTGACAAAAGCCATTAGGGGGTAGTCCCCTTTCTGGCATAAAAGTGTCCATTCAAAATAAATACATTCAACCTCCCACCCCCCAAAGTTCAAGTTCAACATATCTCAAAATTCACTCTGGATCTTATGTCTCAGTGTGTGGTTTCTCTAGGCATCTTTTTGGTGCCTTCTGGATTCTGGGAGGTAGTATTCTGTTCTAAATTAGGGTCAAATTCAGAAAAAATCAGACCAGAGAAAGACATTTCTCTTGCACACATATTTGGTCCTGTTATTTCTCATATATATATATATAACGGCAACTTTCTGTAGTCCTGGCTCCTGAATGGGTAATTGAAAGGTGCTTAAATCACTTTAATTTAATTTAATTAGGCTTTGATTAAAAGGACCTATTATAAGTTTATTTTTTTCTTTACATTTTTGCACATAAGATTTTGACATTTTACATTTCATTCACTAGTTATTTTTTTCTCTTTTATTTGGATTTTATTTGGATCTTATTCTTTTTATTTCTTTTTCCAATTGATTTCATACAACCCTGTGACTCAGCCATTATCCTTAGCTGACCTAGGGTACCCTCCTCAGAGGAGAATGTGTTATTTGGAATTTTCCTCAGGGGGGGTATAAGTTTTATAATCATAATATCTGTATTATAATCTATAATGTAAAATGTTAACTCTTTTAGGAATAATTTATAATCTATAATGTAAAGTTTAAATTCTTTTGAGAGTAGTTTCAGGATAAGAAATTTACCATCTCCCCAGAATCCGGACAACAAACCTGTTTCTAGAAGGCACCAAGAGGAAGCCTGAAGAGCTTTCACTGGATCATGAAGATGCAAATTGAACTTTGGGGTGCATTTGATTGAACTATGGGGAGTTGAATGCATTTGTTTTTGAATGTACACTCATGCCAATAGGGGACTGCCACAATTGGCTTTTTGTCAATGCAGCTAGTTTTTATCCTCTTTTCTTTTATCCTCAAATTCCTGTAATTTAGAAGTTGACTATGTTTACAAGATCCTTCAAGAAAAACCAGTCTTTTAACTGGATCTCAGGGGGGAATGTGTTATTTGGAATTTTGGGTGTTCATTCGAGTTTTAAATCTTTAGATTTATGACAAACGTCCTGTGGTTGTTCAGGAGACTTGGAAACTATGTTTCCCATGATTCCCCTTGGAATGTAAGTATACAGGAAGTGTGACGATGTAAAAGAATAGTATAAGACTCCTGAGGTTATTGGAGGTGGTCTCTTTAGGTATGAGGGAGCCAGGTGGGCAAAAGGTATGGTGGGGGATTTGAATTAGATCTTAGCAGGCTCGTGGTCTTCTTTATATTACCAACATGGTTTCAATTAAAATATTAATACTTCTTTTAATATCCATCTATATTTATTTTAATAATAATAGACCCTACCTTTGATGTCTCTGGGGAGACCCATTAGTGGTATTACTATGTCACAAGATATGCAAAGCTTTATTACTGTTTGCAAATTATTCTCTAAAATTATTGTTATCAGTTCACATCCATACTAATAGTATTTAAGTGTCCAAATTTCCCACATCCCATCCAAGATTTATCATTTCACACTTTTTTATATTAGCCATAATAATGCATAATAAGTATGAGGTAGTACCTCGGAGTTGTTTTAATTTTAATTTCTAATTAATAGTGATGTGGAGATCTTTTCATATTGCTAAAGATAATTTTTATTTCATCACCTGGGAACTGTCTGTACATATCTTCTGATGATTTATCAATTAGGGAATAATTTGTATTCTTACACCTTTAATTCACTTCTCTATATATTTGAGAAATAAGGACTTTGAAACATTTGATATAAAAATTAAAATTTTCCCAGTTTGTTTTTTCCCTTCTAATCTTGGTTGCATTAGTTTTGTTTGTAAGAAAAACTCTTTAATTTTATGTTTCAAAGTTATCTAGTTTTTATATTGTAATATTCATTATTTATTTATAAATTCGTCCCTTAAACATAAGTCTAACAGATTCACTATTTTGTGTTCTTCTACTTTATTTATGGTATCATTCTTTATTTTTAAATCAGGTACCCATTTTAACTTTGTTTTGGTGTGGGATGCTGGTCTATGCCTAACTTCTATCATACCATTTTCTAGTTTTCCAAATATTTTTTGTTGAATATTGAATTCTTCTCCCAAAAATTTGAATCTTTGTGTATATAAAAAATTAGGTTGTTATGGTCACTTTTTACAATGTGTTGAATATCCAATCTATTATATTGATTCACTACACTAATTTTCAGTTAGTACCGGACTGATTTTGATAGTTTTCACTTTATAATAGTTTGAGATATGGTATAACTAGACCACCTTCCTTCATTTTAAATTTTTTCCCTTGATATTATTGGCTTGGTATTCTTCTAGATGAATTCTTTCATGATAATTTCTAGCTCTATGAAATAATTTTTGAGTAGTTACCATTATGACACTAAATAGGTCAATTAATTTAATTAGAAATATTTTCAAATTAGTATTTTTGACTGATTCTCTGGCATTCTCTAGTTATATAATCATAGGATTTTCAAAAGTGTGATAGTTTTATTTCTTCATTGCTTATTCTAATTCCATCAGCTTATCCCCACTATAGAAAATACTTTTAGACTGATGGAGTTTATCATTGTAAGGAATGTCCCATTTATATCAATGTTGTCTGCTGATTTTCAAAATAGGAACGAATATTCTGTTTTGTCAAAAGTTGTTTCTACATTTATTATGATATTTGCATTGTTTTTGTTGGCTTTCTTATTGATTTTATATATATATATATATATATTTGATATTATGTTGGTTAGCGTTCCTAAAATTGTAATCACTGCATTCCTGGTATAGAAACACACTTGATCACAGTATACGATATTTGTGATATATTACTATAATCTCCTTGCTAATATTTTATTTAAAAATCTAGCATCAATATTCAATAGGTGATTGATCTATAATTTTCCCTTTCTTTTTTCCACTTTGTAGTTTAGGTATTAACACCATTTTTGTGCCATAAAGGGAACTTAGTAGTATTCCTTCTTTACCTATTTCCCCAAATAACTTGTGTAGTATTAGAATTAATTGTTCTTTAAATGTTCAGTGGCTTGTTGTATCAATGAGTTTGATTACGTTACTTTTTTATTTAAATATTTTATTTTTTTAGAAAAATTTTCCATGGTTGCATGATTCATGTTTTTACTTTCCCCTTCACCCCCCTCCACCTCCCTTAGCCAATGCACATTTCCACTGGTTTTAACATGTGCCATAAATCAAAACTTATTTACATATTATTGATAGTTGCATTGGTATGGTTGTTTCAAGTCTACATCCCCAATCATGTCCGGATCAAACCATGTGTTCAAGCAGTTGTTTTTCTTCTGTGTTTCCGCTCCTTCTTTGCTTATTATTTCAAATACTTCATATAGTATTGGAATTAGTTGTTCTTTGAAGGTTTGATAGAATTCACTTGTGAATCAATCTGGTCCTGGGGATTTTTTCTTAGGGAGTACTTTGATGGCTTATTCAATTTCTTTTTCTGATATGGGATTATTTAAGTATTCTATTTCTTTTACTGTTAATGTAGGCAATTTATAATTTTGTAAATATTCATCCATCTCACCTAAGTTGCTATATTTTGTAATTGGGAATAATAGATTTTAATGATTGCCTTGATTTCCTCTTTATTAGAAGTGAGGTCTCCCTTTTCATCTTTGATACTTATGATTTGTTTTTCTACCTTCCTTTTTAAAATTAGATTGACCAGTACTTTTTCAATTTTGTTTGTTTTTTCAAAGTACCAGCTTCTAGTCTTATTTATTAATTGAATAATTCTTTTATTTTCAATTTTATTGATTTCTCCTTTGATATTTAAAATCTCTAATTTAGTCTTTAACTGGGAATTTTTAATTTGTTCCCTTTCTAGTTTTTTTTTTATTTTCATGCCTAGTTCATTGATCTTTGCCCTCTATAATTTGTTAATACATTCACTCAAGTATATAAATTTCTCCCTGAGAATTGTCTTAGCTGTATCCCACAGAGTTTGGTAGGATGTCTCATCATTGTCATTCTGTTCAGTGAAATTAGTGATTATTTCTATGATTTGTTCTTTAACAAAATGATTTTGGAGAATCATATTATTTAATTTTCAATTAGTTTTTCATTTGCATGTCCATGTGCCCTTACTAATTATTATTTTTATGCATTATGATTTAAAAAGGTTACATTTATAATTTCTGCTCTTTTGCATTTGTTTGCAATGTTTCTATGCCCTTTTATATGGCCAATATTTGTGAATATACCATGTCTAGCTGAAAAGAATGTGTATTCTTTTTTGTCCCTATTTATTTTTCTCCATATATCTATTAAATCTAATTTTTCTAGGATTTCATTCAACTCTTATCTCTTTCTTATTTATTTTTTGGTTTGATTTATCTAGATCTGAAAGAGGAATATTTAAAACTCCCACTAGTATAATTTTATTATCTATTTCTTTTTTGAGCTTTGCCAGCTTCTCCTTTAGGAATTTGGATGCTATACCATTTGGTGCATACATGTTGAGTACTGTTATTTCTTCATTGTCTATACTGCCTTTTATCAGGATGTAATTACCTTTCCTGTCTCTTTTAATCAGATCTATTTTTACTTTGGCTTTGTCAGAAATCATGATCGCCACTCCTGCCTTCTTTTTCTCAGTTGAAGCCCAAAAGATTTTGCTCCAGCCACTGACCTTAAACCTGTGTATGTCCACCCACCTCATATATGTTTCTTGTAGGCAACATATGGTAGGATTTTGGTTTCTAGTCCACTCTGCTATTTGCTTCTCTTTTATGGGCAAGTTCATCCCATTCACATTCACAGTTATAATTATCAGTTGTATATTCCCCAAAATTCTGATATCTTCTCCTAGTTTTACCCCTTCTTCTTACACTATTTCCTTTTAAACCAGTGATTTTTTTAAACCAGTCCCCCTTGTCCCCTCCCTTAATTTACTTCCCTTTCCACCCCCTGCCTTATTATTACCTCCCTTATTATTACAGATGGTCTCTCTACCTCAGGGAAAAGATAGTCCACTCCAAGGCAAACTCTCAACCAAGGAAATCCTTAATCTCTCCATGAGATTAGGAATACCAAAGAAAATTTGTCCATGCAAAACCTCCTTTCAGCTCAGTGGAAAAGAATGACCATTAATGCCAGTTGTAAGGATGGGAATTGTACAAGGGGGAGGGGAGAAAAGGATCCAGAGAAGGAGTGGCTGACAGTTGGTGGCAATTGGTGACAGCTGATATCAGCGAGAATTCTGGGTATTGCTTGAAAGGGGGAGGAGAAAAAGGTTTCCAGCAAAGTACTGAGAGAGGAGGGAGGAGAACAATCCAGCTCAGATCCAGTCCTAAGGGTTTCCTGAGGATGTTTATTTGGACTCTGAAATCCTGATTCCCTCATTAAAGATTCCATCACATCTCACCCAGCAAGACTTCAACCATAGAGTCAGCTAAGCTTTTGGACTCAATTTTGGGAGCAATCTCTTAGTTTCCTTCCCCCATTTCCCAACCTTACTGAGAGATCCTTTCTGGTCTAACTTACAATTATAGAAAAGATAGAAATAGAAATAGAAACAGAAGGAGAAGAGTCAAGGGAAGTAGTGTGGGAATGGGAACCCCAAAGGTTCCCACCAGAATGACAGACCCCATAGAAATAGAGAAGAAGGCACTCCCAAATCCCTCTACCCTTCACCTCTTTCCCCAACCCCTAATTTGCGAATAATAAAAGTCATTCCCTCTTTCCTTGTCTGTCCAGCACTCTGGATTGCTATCTGACTAATGAATGACCTGGGGGGAGGCTTGTGAGAACCCCACCCTCATTCAGAATCGGATTGGGGTACTCCATAACTCATCTTATAGGAAGCCTTACCCCCAACTCCTGAGGGGCATCATGACCATCCAGGTCACCCAGTTTTGGGGTGACACCCCCTCAAATTCTCCCTGTTTATATTTGTCAGGAGGGGAGAGTTGGAGGAGAGTCTCACCTCATAGACTTTCCCTCTCCTCTTCTATTATAACATTGGTTGCTGGCTATTATTATTTTTACACAGTAAACTCCCCAAATCCTTCTCTCCTTGTCAGAATCCTCTCCCAGGGCTTGTATCCAAATTCTCCTCTTTTCCTCTTTAAGCTAAACTATGAATTTGACTCTATCCCTTACCTACATTCCTACAATAGGAAGTGTTATAATTCCCAGTTTGAGCATGAGAAAACTGAGCAGACAACAGTAAAGACACTTAGCAAGAATCACACAACTAGTAAGTTTCTCAGAATCTAATCTAATCTAATCTAATCTAATTCTTTCTAATTATAAATGCAACATTGTGCTACTTAGCTCCTTCCAGATTCCTAAAATCTTTCCATACCATTAAAGAATTTTTAATGAAACAGAAGTTGGAACAAACTCAATATATTTAGAGGGGATCCATACTATAAATAAAACAACCATAAGAGTATTGAGAAATTCATCCAATCTGAAGTAGGGAAAATGCCAAAAATTTATGAATAAAAGTTTATACATTATTTTACTTAAAGAGCACTTTTAAGCCTTAGTGTCAATTCTTAAGTGTCAGCATTAAGAGATGTTAGGCTTTTCATAAAAAATAAAATGTCTGTGAGAATAATAACTACAAATTGCATATTTAGCATTACACTGATTGATAAATTCTCTTGAAATAAAGCATTTTCAGTCATTTATATCTATACAATAGTATAGATATATAATATTATTATATATACACATATATACAATGACAATCAGTATAAGTGTACAGCATAATGATAAAAAGTAATATGCTTAGTAAACAGTGTACATGTAAAATGAAGAAGAATAGGATGACAAATAATTCCTATTGAAACTTAAATTTGTCTAATTACTCCTGTAAAAAGTAGAATATCCCCTAGGTGAAAATGTGATATTAGTAAAGTCTCTTCTCTCAATCCCCTATTCATTTTAGGTGCTAAGTGCATTCCCTTATAAAATCTCAAAATCATTTTATGTGACATATTTGTATTTTTAACCAATAACACTTATGTTTAAATTAGTTCCAGTCAATATGTGCCTTAACAAGCTGTTTTGAATTTATACATATTATATTAATTCATAATTTTGGATTGTAAGGGTTTGTTATATTCTAAAGGAATACTAGATGTCAAAATAGATAGGAAAATTAAAAAACTGGGAAAGAAAGGACCAAAGGTCCCTAATAATATTTATACCTATAAGCATCATTCAAGGTAAATATCTTTTAGTCTCTTTAGAGTTTTAATGATTGGTGTAGTTGGCAAGCCAATCAAGACCCTCCTCCAATGTTGTCCATGGTTGGGCAAGCATTGATATTAATAGCTCATGTAATAGCAAGAAGATATATGTGACAACATATTCCTGATAGTGGGCGGACAGCTCCATCTAGATATCTTCCTGTCTTTTTCAGAGATGGCATTATTGCTCACATGGCTTGTGTGGTAAAAGGATCATCACAATCCTTCCAGTTTTATGGAGAACTACCAGGCCTTAACATCTGCGTACCATTATGTCTCCAAGATCCCTAGGCAATACCATATGGCCATCCAGTACACCCTAATGCCTTACTACTACACTTAGATCTTAAAATTATTCTCATTCCCCAGTAACTAAATGTTCCTACATAATTTATTGTGTTCCATGAAATCATGGATTGCCTTTCTTTTCTATTTGTACTCCTAGCTTTACATGCAGTGAATGACATGTAGCAAGTACATAACAAATGTCATTGTTCATCTTATGATGATTTTTATTCATTCCTTGATTTATTCATTTATTCATCACCTCCTTTCCTGACCTGGAACTCACTATTCACTAACATAAAACACCTTAGCTGGTCCCACTCTCAGATTATTACTCATTCTCAGTATTATTCATACTCTCAACTTCTGTGAGCTCCTTTTTTCCTCTGTCTGAGCACATGCAATTCTATAATTTTAATTTACATCTATACCCAGAGATATTTTAAAATTATTATATGAATTCTATATTCATAATTTAATTATTTTGATTCTTGGTGAATTTGTAGTTGTATGAACATAATTATTCTTTCCACCATTTTATATTGAAATAGTTATAGTCTCTGAAGCACCCAGATGGTCTTTCTTCAATGTTAGGACAGAAAAAAAATAACCCCTGACTAAATTTCTGACTAGATTTCCTAAATTCAGATTGGTAATTCTTTAGATAATAGACTTCAAACATTTTATATTCAGATCCTTTCCAAGTTCAAAGAACCTTTCAGATCCAAAATTCCATTAGCATAGCCATTTAGTATCCATATAACCATGAAGTTAGGAAGCTTCAGAACAGCACTTCTCATTTGAACTATAATTTAATATTTTCATATTGAAAATCTATTGGCATTTTTTCAATATACGTATTGTGTTCTAAAATAAAATCAATACCAGTACTATTATAATTAAGGAGATTAAAACAAAATAGAGCAAAATGGCACTGCAAATGTATTGATCTAGGAGTCAGTATTCCTTATAGTTGCATCCTTTTAGGTAATCATCAGACTTATTTGAGTTTTTCTCCTTAGTGTTTCTTGAGAGTTCAACAAAAGGAAAAGAATGAGAAGAAAGAGAAGGGAAGGTGAAGTATAAGGGAAAGTGGAAAGGAAGGGGAGGTGGAATAAAATGGAGAGAACATGAGAAGAGAAGATCATGGAAGAAAGTTATTGTGTTTCCATCTTCCTCCTCACTTAATCAACCAACAGAATTACTATGGTGTGGTTATCATGGTTAATAGAGAACAGAAATAGATAGAGCATTGTTTAGTTTAATTTTAAAAAGGAACAGAGAGGGGCAGCTGGGTAGCTCAGTGGAGTGAGAGTCAGGCCTAGAGACAGGAGGTCCTAGGTTCAAACCCGGCCTCAGCCACTTCCCAGCTGTGTGACCCTGGGCAAGTCACTTGACCCCCATTGCCCACCCTTACCACTCTTCCACCTATGAGACAATACACCAAAGTACAAGGGTTTACAGAAAAAAAGGAACATAGAGAATCAAATTACCAGTATCAAAAATGAAAATAATGAACTTGCCTCCAAAAAAGAGGAAATTAAAAAAATCATTAGGATATATTTTGCCAAATAATATGACAATAAATCTGAAAATCTAGGTAAAATGGATGAATATTTACAAAATACAAGTTGCATAGATTAAAAAAAAGAGAAAATAGAATACATAAGTAGTCCAACATCAGAAAATGAAATTGAATAAGCTATCAATGAACTCCCTAAGAAAAAATTCCCTGGGACAGATGGATTCACATTTTATCAAACATTTAAAGAATAATTTTTTCACAATACTATATATAAAATATTTACCAAAATAAACAAAGAATAAGTCCTAACAAATTCTTTTTTGTGACACAAATATGGTCCTGTTACCTAAGGCAGGAAAATGAAAGTTGTGAAAAAATTATAAACTGATTTCCATAATGAATACTGATTGAAAATTTTAAAACAAAATACTAGTAAAGAGACCACAGCAACATATCACATGCAGTATTGACAATGACAAAATTGGATTTATATCAAGAATGCAAGCCTAGCTTAATACTAGGAAAGTCATCAGCATAATTGTCCATATCAATAGCAAAAGTATCAAAAATCATATGATCATCTTAATAGATGTAGAAAAAACCTTTGAAAAAATATAACACATAGTCCTATTAAAAACACTAGAAAGCAAGGAAATAAAAGGAACTTTCCTTAAAATAATAAGTACTGTCTCTCTAAAACCATCAGCAGGTATCATCTGCAATGGGAATGAGTTAGATGCCTTCAAAACAAGATTAGGAGTGAAGCAAGGATGCCATTTTTTACCAGTATTATTTAATATTGCACTAGAAATATTAGCTTTAGCAATAAGAAAAAAAAAGAAATTGAAGGAATTAAAGTGGGCAATGAGGAAACTAATCTATCCCTTCTTCGAGATGATACAATGGTATACTTAGAGGATCCTAGTTAATCAACTAAAAAACGAGTTGAAAAATTGATGATTTTTTTGATATTTGAACATTTCTTTTGTTTATTTGAAAAAAATATTTAATTAATGGATTTAGAATATTTTTCCATGGTTACATGATTCATGTTCTTTGCCTCCCCTTCTCCCCACCCCTTCCTGAAGCCAATGAGAAGTTCCATTGGGTTTTACATGTGTCATTGATCAAGACCTATTTCCATATAATTAATATTTGCATTAGGGTGATTGCTTAGATTATACATCTCCAATCATATCCCCATTGACCCATGTGATCAAGCAATTGTTTTTCTTCTGTGTTTCTACTCCTAGGATTCTTTCTTTGGAAGTGGATAGCATTATTTCTCATAGGTCCCTCAGAATTGTCCTGGATCATTACATTGCTGCTAGTAGAGAAGTCCATTACATTTGATTCTGCCACAGGGTATCCTTCTCTGTGTATAAGGTTCTCCTGGTTCTGCTCCTTTCACTCTGTATCACTTCCTGGAGATTGTTCCAGCTCACATGGAATTCCTCCAGTTGTAGGACTTAAATTAATATGCAATACTTGAAGTATTATATTTTTCCAAGTTTATAATCAAACAAAATAGAACCACATTACTAAGTTTTCCTACCTGCTCAAAATCCCTGCTCCACCAAAACCTGACAGGAAAGAAAAGAAAGCCCAAGAGACAGACCTCAATGAAATTTATATTTTGTCAGCTGGTAACAACAGGAAGTGAGTGGGGCCCTAGGAACCATAGTTTTGCTGGGGATTGTAATTTTAGTGTAACAGATTTAAATTACACAATCTCCAACTTTCAAATTACAAAACCAACTTTTAAATTATAATATTTTGGGGATGAGGGGAAAGAGAACAAAACTAATGATTGCTAGGCACATTGACAAAAAGCCAATTAGGGGACAGTCCTCTTGAGCATGAGTACATATACAAAATAAATGTATTTTGCCACAATTCAATTTCTTTTGGTGTAGTGTGAGGTTTCTGCAGACTTCTCCATGGCTCCTTCTCCAAGCAGCTGACTTTCTGAATTCTGGGAGATAGCAATTTCCTTAACATTTATAAAACTTGAATTTATAACAATTATATAATCCCCCTGAGGAGGGTGTTGACAAACACATGGATCAACTCAGTATACATTAATTTTTACTAAGAAAAACAGCTTTATAAAAACAGTAGTATAGCAGCTAATTCAAGAAAACCTTTTGGATCTAAAACATCACCAAAAATCTATATCATTATGGTGGAGGTAGATTAAGCTGAAGAGTTAAAAATAATGCAGAAGCTACTTAGGCTTCATGGGAAATGCTCACTCTTGGAAGCCATCCAGGGGTACCACACACTAGGAAAACATTCTCAGCTCCTGTGGGATGAGACTGTAATAGCTATAAAAGGCACATCTTTATAGGTCTCATCCATTATATTTTTATAAATGCAGAAGTGGGGAATACAATTGTGCTACAGCACTTCACTTCAGCTACAAAATGGACCCTTACCTCTTGTAACAAACAGCTCCATGGTACTTTTATAATGGTATATTCTCCAGTCCAGTCATATGGGGAGGTACAAATAAACACAATGGAATAGCTTATATAGCTAATTGTTAAAATACAGTAACTTAAAGTGACAAAGTGTAACAGAATTTAACAAACAAAATAAAATCTTAAAACAAGGAACCAGCAAATACAATATGTTTAACAGAATGCAGTCACTGAATTCAAGAGTCCTTTTTTCCAATTCCAATACAGAAATTTTTCATAAAACACTTGTGTCTTAAAAAGCTAAAAAAATCCACCTCTGGACTCTTTAAGGTTCCTTCCCTTCCACAGGATCAATATCCATTTAGGTTCCTTTTGTCACACCTCTGGGATTCCCATAGTGAGGGAGAATTCCTCACTGAGTGCATGGATGAATCCAGTATTGAATGTATTGTAGAAACTGGACAGGCCAGAATGGCAAGGGGGTATAAGGATATGCATCTCTCCTCCCAAAGAGCAGTGCGCCCAGGAATAGTAGGCAGAAAAGACATCCTAAAACCCAGAGCTGTTTGAGATAGGTAATGCCCTACTCTTTCATAGAGTGAGCAATGCTTGCAATTCTACTTCCTTTTTGGAAGAGTAACCTTCCTTCCTGTTCCCCCTAGGGGTAAAAACATTAGAGAGCAGTTTGCTACCCCTGCCACATGGACAGAGACTTAAGAGGGATTGCCTAAGGGAAACACACTGGGGCTTCCAAGGCAAGCAGTAAGCAAGCTCTCAGATATTGGCAATGTAAGGGAAAGAGGGATTTTGTACTTTCCTAAACCACCAGAGAGGGTTCCAATCAGCAACAGCAACAACAACAGCAATACCAGCAGTATCATCAGCAACAACAGTAGCAGGAGTGGCAGAAGCAGGATGTTGGGACCAGCCAGGTAGGGAGACAGAATTGACAGTAACAGGCAGTAGCAGCAAAACCAGGAAAAACTCCAAAGAGATTTCTCCAAGAGGTGGGGGCAAGAGAAACTTAATTTCTTTTCAAACTAATTTACGCAGAGATAATTAAAGGTTCTGAACCACACTTTTGGTGGCCATAAGTGTAGGACTTAAATTAATGTGCAATTTTTGAAGTATTATATTTTTTTAAAGTTTATTATCTGACAAAATAGAACCAAGTAACCTGCTCAAACTGCCTGCTCCACCAAAACCCAACAGGAAGGAAAAGAGAGCCCAAGAGATGAACCTCCACCCAATTTATATCCTGTCTAAAATAGCATGTGAGTAGGGTCCTGGGAATTATACTTTTTAGGGTAACAGATTTTAAATTAAATATAGTTCATTATTTCTTTTAGCACAATAGTATTTCATCACCAATTGATATCACAATTTGTTCAGCCATTCCCCAATTGAGGAGCATGCCTGCATTTTCTAATATTTTGACACCTCAAAAAGCAGGGCTATAGTTCCGGGTTAAGATGGCAGCAGAGTAAGAAGCAGCTCTTAACCTCTCCTGACTGAAACACACAAAACTCCTCAAGGGGACATAAAAACAAGTCCAGACGAACGGAGGAACCCCACAACAGGGCACAGCGTGGAAGGTACGTGGAATCGAGGCACTTCCATGCTATAAAGGGGTGAAACAGCTCTCACTGAATCGCGGGCTGAGCAACCTCCCCACCCCCACCCCCTCCACACACAACATCTAAAGCGCTGAAGCCAGCTAAAAAGAAATAGAGCAAGTTTGGGGCACCCATCGAGTCATTGGCAGCTCCAGGGCCTGTTCCTGAGAGCAGCAAGATTTAGGACCCCAATAAGTCAAAAAACGCACGCAAAATCTGAGCGCAGGAGCAGAGAGTGGACGCAGGGTGCAGAGTACAGGCTGAGAGCGCAGGCAAGGCGGAGGCGTGGGCGGAAGCAGACACAGCCAGGAACTAAAGCCTAAGTGGGGAACCAGTGCGGACGGGTATACGACTGTGGAAGCAGCACCCTGAGACTTGTAAAGGAACCTCCAGGCAGAGGATCAAGCAAGGGGGTCCACCATGGGGCTTGACCTTGGAAAAAAACAGAACTCAGACCTCAAGAGCCAATAGACCTAGGACAGACACTGAGCACGAGGATAAATCTGAGAAGCTGCTGGGCTAATGATGGCTACCCAGACTCAGGAAGCTCAGAAGAGAAAGAATAACAACAAGAAAAAGAAGTCTTTAACACTCGACAACTTTTACACAGAGAAAATCCAGACAACCCAGCAAACAGAGGAGAAGAACAAACAAGCATCCGAACCCTCCTCAAATAAGGAAAACTCCTCACAAGATATGGAAGAGTTCAAAACTGAGATTTTGAGGAAAATGGAAGAGATCTGGCAAGAAAATAACTGTTTAAAAGGTAGAATCAAGCAATTGGAAAGCGAGGCTCAGAAATTGAACACCAGAAATGACCAGATTGAAAAGGAATACCACAAGATTATGGCCAAAAACCAGAAGATTATGGCCAAAAACCAGAAGATTATGGCTGAAAACCAAAAGATTATAGCCGAAAATCAATCCGTAAAGGTTAGAATTGAGCAAGTAGAAGCCAATGATCTCTTAAGACAACAAGAACAAATAAAACAAAGCCAAAAGACTGAAAAAATAGAAGGAAACATGAAATATCTCAATGAGAGTGTGACAGACCAAAAAAACCTGTCTAGAAGAGACAATTTGAGAATAATTGGTCTTCCAGAAAAACCAGAAATTAATAGAAACCTGGACTCCATACTAACAGAAATAATTCAGCAAAATTGCCCTGAAGTCCTACAACAAGAGGGCAATATAGACATTGAAAGGATTCATAGAACACCTGCGGCATTCGATCAAGAAAGGAAAACACGAAGAAATATCATTGCAAAATTCAAGAGGTTTCCAAGCAAAAGAAAAAATCTTACAAGAAGCCAGAAAGAAACAATTCAAATATCAAGGAGCACCAATCAGGATCACACAGGATCTGGCAGCCTCCATGCTAAAAGACTGCAAGGCTTGGAATACGATATTCAAAGAGGCAAGAGAGCTGGGCCTACAACCACGGATCAACTACCCATCAAAATTGGCATGGGAGGGAGAGGGAACAAATACTATTATAAGAAGGAGAGGAAGAAAGCATAAAGAGGTAATAATCAAACCTTACTCTCAGTGTAATCAACCCGGAGAAGGAAGAGTAGCTATACTATTCATTGGGAAATAAAACTCTTATCTAACCCTTCTGAGAAAGTTAGAAGGGATAAACCAAGGGGAGCAGGGGAGTGGGGAGGACAAAAAAAAGGGAGGGGAGAAGGGGTAGGGAATTCATAAGGCCTTTAAAAACAAAAAGAGGGGGGTGAAAATAAGGGAGGGGGTAGAAAGGGAAGTCAATCAAGGGAGGGGATAAGGGATAGGGTCTTAATAGCAAACCACTGGTTTTAAAGGAAATAGCTTAAGGAGAAGGGGAAGGAATGGGGGAGGATTTGATATGTGGAGAAAAATAAATAGGGACAAAAAGGAATACACCTTCTCAGCTGCACATAGCACGTTCACAAAGATTAACCATGTTATAGGGCATAGAATCATTGCAAACAAATGCAAAAGAGCAGAAATAATAAATGTAACCTTCTCAGATCATAATGCAATAAAAATAATAATTAGTGAGGGCACTTGGACAGGAAAATCAAAAACTAATTGGAAATTAAATAATATGATTCTTCAAAACCAATTTGTCAAAGAAGGAATCATAGAAACAATCAACAATTTCATTGAAGAAAATGACAATGATGAGACATCCTACCAAA
>NC_058130.1:480637618-480649793 GCF_016433145.1 Gracilinanus agilis
AAAAAAAGAAAAAGTCATTCCTTCCAACAAATGTGCATAGTCATGCAAACAAATTCCCTCAATAGTTTATTCCAAAATACTATCCCATTCTGCACCCAGACCATCACCTCTCTTTTATGAGTTGTGTAGTATAATCCAACATCAGTCCTCTGTAATTACAGGTGGTCTTTGAATTAATCAGTATTCTTACAGCTTTCAAAATTGTTTTGTGTTTACAATGTTGTTCTTATCATATAGAGTGTTCTACTCATTCTGTTAATTTTATTCTTCATCCTGTTACTCAAATCTTCAAAATTGCTCATTTTTATAAAATTCAAATGTTACCATATTGGAAAAAAAGCAGTGCTATATATATTTTTGTACAAGTCTTTTTGCTTATTATCTCCTTGAGGTATAATACCAACAGTGGTATGACTGCCTCAAAGGGCAGACATTTTTAAAAGCCCTCTGGGCATATTTCCAAATTGCCAGCCAGAATGGTTGGATCAATTCGCAACTCCACCAGCAATGCATTCATGTCCCAGTTTTGCCACATTCCCTGCAATGTTTATTGCTTTCCTTTTCTGTCATTTTAGCTAATCTGCTAGGTGTTAGGGGGTTCCTCAGAGTTGCTTTTATTTGCCATTCTCTAATTAAAAGAGATTTAGCACACTTTTTCATATATTTATTGATAGTTTTGATTTCTTTATCTGAATGCCTATTCAGATCCCTTGACCATTTATCATTTCGGGAATGACTTTCTTTTTTGCATAATTGATTTACCTTTTGTAAATTTGAGTAATTAGACCTTTGTCAGAGTTTTATGTTATGAAGATTTTTTCCAATTTGTTGCTTCCCTTATCACTTTGATTGCATTGGTTTTATTTGTACAAAACCTTTTTAATTTAATGTAATCAAAATAATTTATTATATATGTTGTAATATTTTCTAACTCTTGCTTGGTCTTAAAATCTTTCCTATCATATAGATCTCACATGTATACTATATTATATTCATGTAATTTACTTACAGTTTCCTTTATATTCAAGTCATTTACCCATTCTGAATTTATCTTGGTGTAGGGTGTGAGATGTTGATCTAGTCTCTCCTATACTGTTTTCCACTTTTCACAGCAGTTTTTGTCAAATAGTGAATTTTTGCCCCAAAGCTGTGCTCTTTGGGTTTATCACACACTGTCTTGCTGAGGTCATTTACCATGTCTATTCCACTAATCTTCCCTTTTGTCTCTTAAACAGTGTCATAATATTTTGATAACCAATGATTTATAGTATAGTTTAAGATATGGTACTGGTAGGTACCCCTCCATATTTTTTTTTCATTATTTCCCTTGATATTCTTGATTTTTGTTTTTTTCCAAATGAATTTGTTAGAAGTTTTTCTAAGTCTGTAAAAAAGTTTACTGGCAGGTTGATAGGTTTGGTACTAAATAAGTAAATTAATTTGGGTAAGATTGTCATTTTTATTACATTAGTTCACCTTACCATGTGCAATTAATATTTTTCCAATTGTTTAGATCTAGTTTTAACTGTATGGAAAATGTTTTGTGAGCGTGTTCATATAATTCTTATTTTTTTCTTGGCAAATAGATTCCTACATATTTTATATTGTCTAAAGTGATTTTAAATGGAAATTCTCTTTCTAACTCTTGCTGTTGTGATGTGTTGGAACTATATAGAAATGATGATGATTTTTGTGGGTTTATTTTGTATCCTTCAACTTTGCTAAAATTGTTGATTAATTCCATTAGCTTTTTAGTTGATTCTCTAGAATTCTTTAAGTATACCATCATCTCTGCAAAGAATGATAGTTTGGTCTTCTCATTGCTTATTTCAATACTTTCAATTTCCTTTTCTTCTCTAATTTCTATTGCTAGTGTTTCTAGTACAATGTTAATTAATAGAGGTGATAATGGGCATCCTTGTTAAATTCCTGATCTTATTGGGAAGGCTTCTAATTTTTCCCCATTTAAGATAATGCTTGCAGATGGTTTTAAATATATACTGTTTATTATTTTTCAGAAACGCCCTTCTTTTCCTATACTTTCTGATGTTTTCAATAGGAATGTGTATTGTACTTTGTTAAAGGCTTTTTCTTCATCCTTTCAGATAATCATGTGATTTTTTTTTGGTTTGCTTGATCATTTGATCAATTATGTGAATTTTTTTCCTAAAATCAGGAAATGTCAGTATTTCCTTGTATTCCTGGTATAAATCCCACCTGATCATAATGAATAACTCTCATGATCACTTGCTAAAGTCTTTTTGCTAGTATTCTGTTTAAGACTTTTTGTATCTATGTTCATTATGGAGATTGGTCTGTAGTTTTCTTTTTTTGTTTTTTATCTGCCTGTCTTTGGAATCAGTATCATATTTGTGTCATAAAAGGAATTCTGTAGAACTCCTTCTTTGCTCATTATGTCAAATAGTTTGTATAGTATTGGGATTAGTTGTTCTTTGAATGTTTGAGAATTCACTTGTGAATCCATCTGGCCCTGGGGATTTTTTTCTTAGGGAGTTCTTTGATGGCTGCCAGATCCTTGGTAATCCTGACTGTTTTTCCTTTATATCTGAATTGTCTTTTTCTAGCTTCTTATAATATTTTCTCCTTAGCTTGAAAGATCTTGAATTTGGCAATAACTTTCTAGGGGGTTGTCTTTTTGAGGATTTATTATAGAGGGTGATCTATGAATTCTTTCAATGTTTATTTTGTCCTCCTTTTGAAGCACATCAGGGCGGTTTTCTTGGATAATTCCTGGTTGTATGATGTCAAGATTTCTGTTCTTTTCTAGGTTTTCAGGTAGACCTATTATTCTCAAATTGTCTCTTCTAGACTGGTTTCCCTGGTCAGTCATTTTCTCACTGAGATATTTCATATTTCCTTCTATTTTGTCAGTCTTTTGACTTTGATTTATTAATTTTTACTGTCTTGTGAGATCATTAGTTTCTACTTGCCCAAGTATGGTCTTTAAAAACTAGTTTTCAGCTATGATCTTTTGATTTTCCATTTTGGTTTGGTCTATCCTACTTTTCATAGCTTCCAGGTGTCCAATTTCTGCCTCAGTTTGCTTATCAATTCATTTGATTTCTGGGCTTCTTTTTCCATGTGGGAGTTTTTGTCTTTTAAACTGTTATTCTCTTTTTGAACTATTTCCCATTTTTCTTGCCAAGTTTCTTATATATTTCTAATTTGGTTCTTAATCTCAAATCTGAGCTCCTCAAAAGAAATTGTGACCAATTTCTATTATTTTGGAAGATTTGTGTGTGTTTACTTGTTTATTGGTTTTTTTTTACTGTTTCCTCTGTGATCTGGAATTTTTTTGCATAAAAATTATCTAGTAAGTTTTTGTTTTCTTATGCTTTTTTTGGTATTTATAGATTGTAGTTCTTGGATATTTGTGGTCATTGCCTTGTTCCTTTCTGATTCAGAAGTCTGAGTGTATAAGGTAGGTAAATTTTGTATTGAGCTCCAGAGTGGTTTTTGCCCTGAGGCTATTTTTAAATTTGTTGTGGTGTCTGTTTTTGGATGCTGCTCTCTGCTCAATCTCCACACCCAATCTCCACATTTACTTAGCTCTTGGGGTCTCAAGTCTTACTGCTGTCAGTGGTAAGTCTGTGGTAACCTCAGCCAGCCTCTTCTCCCACAGCCCCATTCTGAGAACCTATAGCTTACTGTGTGCTCATTCAGACTCTGGTGCCGTAGGTGGAGTAGGGGTAGGAACATGAGCTCTGGCTTTGCTAGGAATAATTTTTTTATAAACCCTTACCTTCCATATTGGAGTCAATACCATATATTGGCTCCAAGACAGAAGAGTGGTAAGGGTAGGCAATGGGGGTCAAGTGACTTGCCCAGGGTCACAAAGGTGGGAAGTATCTGAGGCCAGATTTGAACCTAGGACCTCCTGTCTCTAGACCTGGCTCTCAATCCACTCAGCTACCCAGCTGCCCCCTAATAGAAATCATTTTGCCCCCTTTTAGCGTGGATTTGCCCAAACCCTGCCTACTTTCAATACTGTGCCCTACAGTGATTTCACTCATCTGATTTTGGTTATTATCCTTTCAAGCCTCATTATATTAGTCAGTGGAGAGGAGAGGAAAAGCTGTGCTTCTACTCTGGGGTTATCTTAACTCAGAAATCTCAATAACTTTAGCTAAGTTTCAGGCTACAAAATTAACCCATAGGAATCATCAACTTTTCCATGTATTTCCAGGAAAGTCCAGAAATAATTAGAAAGAGTAATTCCATTTAAAATTACTCCAGACAATATAAATATTTGGGAATCTATTTGTTAGAACAAACACAGGAATTATATAATCTCAATTACAAAATACTTTTTGCCCAAATAAAGTTAGATCTATGGAACTGAAAAAAAACATCATTTGCTCATGGGTAGGACAAATGTATATAATAAAAATAGAAAATCCTATCTAAATTAATTTACTTATTCAGTTCCATACCAATCAATCAAAAGACTAATTTATAGAAGTAAAAATAATGACGACAAAATACATCTGGAAGAATGTAAGTTCAAGAATATCAAGGAAGTAATGAAAAAATATGAGGGAGCATGGCATACCAGTACCATATCTTAAACTTTACTATAAAGTAGTAATCATCAAAATAACCTGGTATAGGCTGAGAAATAGAAGGGTAGATCAATTGTAGGGGCAAATGCCCCCATAATCTAGCATCTGAAAAACCCAAAGATCCCAGCTTTTATGACGAGAACTCTCTCTTTGACAAAACTTTCTGGAAAAATTGGAAAACAATATGTCAAAAATTAGATATAGATCATTGTATCACTCCCTATGCCATGAGAAATTCAAAATGAGTATTTGATTTAGACATAAAGAGTGATATTATAAGTAGATTAGGAGAACATAGTTTACCTGTCAGATCTATGTAGAAGACCAAATGATATAGAAAACATTACAAGATATGAAATTAATCATTTTGATTATATTAAATTAAAAAGTTTTGTACAAACAAAACCAATGCATCTAAGACTTTAAGGGAAACAATAAACAAAATTTCTCTGTAAAAGGTCCAATTTCTCAAATATATAAAGATCTAAATAATTTTTTTAAAAAAATACAAGTCATTCTCCAATTGAAAAATTATCAAAGGATATCAATAAACAATTTTCAGATGGATATATCAGTCATTAAAATTATATGAAAAATGTTATAAATCTCTCTTAATAAGAGAAATGGAAATTAAAACAGCTCTGATGTTCCATTGCATACCTATCAGATTGGCCAATATAACAGTAAATAAAATGATAAATGTTGGAGGGGCTGTGGCAAAATTGGGACACTAATACATTGTTGGTAGGGTTGTGAACTGATCCAACCATTCTGGAGGGCAATTTGGAAATATGCTTAATGTGCCTTAAAAATGCATACCCTTTGATGCAGTAATATCCCTACTAGGTCTGTATAACTCAGATCAAATCTACTTCCAGCATCAGGATAGATTAGGAAAGGGAATAGGGAAGGGAAAGAGGGAGATAAGTTCAAAAATATAAGTTCAGAAAACTTGTATGGAAATTTATTAATACATGTAATTGATTAAAAGAAGAAAACAAAAGCTAGACAACAATGGCATCTTATAGAAGGAGATTAGGTAATGAATAGAGTCCCTCATATCTATGTTCACAAGGAGCCCCAGTAAATACATGTTAAATGATTAAAGAATTAAATGAATTAATATTATCTAAAGAGAGAGAGAGAGAGAGAGAGAGAGAGAGAGAGAGAGAGAGAGAGAACAAAGAAAACAATGTTAATCCTACCTTCCCTACTATTGCAGAGGGCAATGCTGTCCCCTCATTTTTTCAGACTTACAACATATGGATTATCCAAATGTCTCATTGCCTTTTAGTCATTATATCTAGGTTTTTGCTCGGGCCTAATGATTTAATTTCTGCAATATCTCTTGAATGTGTTACTTTCTCTTCTCTGGTACTTCCCCTATTTACGTATAGATTTCCATCATCTCATGCTTGTACTATTGCAATAATCTGCTGATGGGTGGGCCTGTTTCATATTTTGTCCCAGTCTAACAAACATTAAATCACCAAATTGATTTCCCTAAAGCATAAGTGCAATCAATAAACTTCAGTGGTTTCTATTATCTCTAGTATCAAATAAAAATATTCTGGTTGGAATTCAAAGCTTTTCAAAAACTTGCACCCTCCTAACTTTTCAGATGTTACACACTTTAGTCCTTGCCACTACTTTTTGTTTGTATGGATAGACAGTTTTTAAGAATGTTATAACAGGTTCCCAGTTACAAATGGGAAGAAAGACCTTTCTAGTATATATTTTTAGCTTAAGACAGAAAGATAAGAGTATGAAGTAACTCAGTCTCAAGGTTTCAGCAACATAAATGACCCTTTGAATTTTAGAGTCAGATATCTTATAGTTGAGGTGAAGTGATAAACTCAAACAGAAATAGGTAGTCTGGAACCAGAAATGTTCACAAAAACACAAAAACTTTTGTCTACCTCATCCCCAAAAGACTGTGAAAACTGGTATGGAATCACTCTGAATTCCAAGTAGAGTCAGAACAATACATATTCATCACACATAGAATGGTGACTCTAGCATATCAAGAAAATTTATACAAATTTAACTAAACAGTATGTTCAAGCACAATTCAAATTTGAATAGGAATAAGCATCTAAGATGAATCACTATGGATATGGATCTTACATGGTGAAATTTGATAACTAAAATTTAAGAACTAGAAAGATATGAGGTAGATTGTCATGTCTCTGACTGTTATTAGAACTTAAAAAATAGCGTGAGCTGAGTTTATATGTCCCTAGGTTTTGAGAAGAATCTAAAACACTGAAACATTATTGCCTAAATATCTAAAGTCTTGCCCCTGTTACATATTTTTGTTCTAAGATGTCAAATTTATTACTCAGAAAATTATAGTAGGGAAGGAAAAAATGGTCCAACTTGTGATAAGATTTGCTTTTGCTTCTTTATTTCTTATGGAAAACTGTGGAAGAAAAGCTAAGGAGGTACAGAAAATATTAGGCCTGTATTCAGTACTGAACCCAATTTTATTTTTATTTTTTATTAAGTTCATTTAATTAATTAATTAAGAATATTTTCCCCATGGTTACATGATTCATGTTCTTTTTCTCCCCTCTTCCCACACCCTTCCCATAGGTGATGAACAATTCCACTGGATTTTATTTGTATCATTGATGGAGACCTATTTCCATATTATTAAGATTGACTGATCATTTAGATTCTACATCCCCAATCATATCCCCATTGAACCATGTGATCAAAAATGTGATTTTCTTCTGGGATTTTACTCCCATAGTTCTTTCTTTGGATGTGGATAGTACATTTTTTATAAATCCCTCAGAATTTTCCCAGATCACTGCATTGCTGCTAGTAGAGAAATCCATTATATGGGATTATGCCACTGTGTGTCAGTCTGTGTACATTGTTCTCCTAGTTCTGCTCCTTTCACTCTACATCACTTCCTGGAGGTTGTTCCAGTTCACGTGGAATTCCTTCAGTTCATTATTCCTTTTAGCACTATAGTATTCTATCACCAACAGATATTGCAATTTATTAAGACATTCTCCAATCAAAGGGCATCCCCTCATTTTCCAATTTTTTGACACCACAAAGAGTGTGACTATAAATATTTTTGTACGCATATTTTTTAAATTTCTTTGGGATAGAAATCCAACAGTGGTATGGCTGGATCAAAGGGCAGACAGTCTATTAAAGTCATTTGGGAATACTTCCAAATTGCCTTCCAGAGTGGTTGGATCATTTCACAACTCCACCAGCAATGGATTAGTGTCCCAATTTTGCCACATCCACTCCAACATTTATCACTTTCCTTTGCTATCATATTAGCCAATATGATAGGTGTGAGGTGGTACCTCAGAGTTTTTTTGATTTGCATTTCTCTAATTATAAGAGATTTAGAGTATTTTTATATGCTTTTTGATAGTTTTGATTTCTTTATCTGAGAATTGCCTATTCACATCCCTTGCCCATTTATCATTTGGGGAATGGCTCAATTTTTTGTACAACTGATTTATTTCCTTTTAAATTTGAGTAATTAGACATTTGTCAGAGGTTTTTATTCTGAAGATTTCCCCCCAATTTGTTGCTTCCCTTTTAATTTTGGTTGCATTGGTTTTGTTTGTACAAACCCTTTTTAATTTAATGTAATCAAAATTATTCATTTTACATTTTGTAATATTCTCTATCTCTTACTTGGTATTAAAATCTTTCAGAAAGGTAATTTACTTATAGTTTTCTCCTTTATATTTAAGCCATTCACCCATTCTGAATTTATCTTGCTGTTGGGTGTGAGATGATGATATAAATCTAATATTTCTCATACCGTTTTCCAATTTTCCCAGCATTTTTGTCAAAAAGTGGTTTTTGTCTTAAAATCTAGGACCTTTTGGGTTATTATACACTATCTTTCTGAGGTCATTTTCTCCAAGTTTACTCCATTGACCTTCCCTTCTGTTTCTTAGCCATTACCACATAGTTTTGATAACCACTGCTTTATAGTACAGTTTAAGATCCAATACTGCTAATCTCCCATCCTTCACTTTTTTTTCATTAGTTTCCTTGATATTCTCTCTTTTTTTTTAAACCACTACCTTTTATCTTGGAGTCAGTATTGTGTATTATCTCCAAGGTAGAAAAGTGGTAAAGGTTAAGCAATTTTAGGTTGTTAAGTGGGGTTAAATGACTTGCCCAGGGTCACACAGCTGGGAAGTGTTTGAGGCCAGATTTGAACCAAATACCTCCCATCTCTATGTCTGGCTCTCAATCCACTGAGCTACCCTGCAGCCCCTAGTTTCCTTGATATTCTTGATCCTTTGTTCTTCCAAATGAACTCTGACAATTTTTTCTAATTCAATAAGAATATTTCTAAGTAGTTTGATAGTCATGTTACTAAAAAAGAAATTACTTTGTGTAGGATTGTCATTTTTATAATGTTAGCCCATCCTACCCATGAGCAATCAATGTTTTTCCAATTATTTAGATCTAGTTTTAATTGTGTGGAAAGTGTTTCATAGTTGTGTTCATATAATTCTTTTGTTTGCTTTGGTAAATAGATTTCTAAATATTATATATGTTCTAGGGTGATTTTAAATGGAATTTTGCTTTCCAAGTCTTGCTGCTGAGTTGTGTTGGAAACATATAGAAATGCTGATGATTTCTGTAAGTTTATTTTGTATTCTGCAACTTTTTAAAAGTTGTTGATTATTTCATGTTTATGTTATATAATTTGTTTTATGGAAACAACTCTTTCTGATCCTCAAATAAGACAAGGAAAAAATCAAAACACTCATTTTCCTACTTAGATAGATTTGATGAATTTTGAGCAAAATTTTGGCAACTAGAATATGATATCAAAATAATTATTTATTATGAAAACAGAATGCAAAGTTACTAAATGCAAGAGAAATCTGACTCAAAATATTAATGAGAAAATAACTTAAAATAATACATATGTGTGCCATAATTCATTCCAGAAAAGCAATTAATAAAGTTTAACATATGTTGATTAACTTTACAAAAGAATTAGATATAATTTTGTAATTTCATAAGTAACATATGCTTAAACCAAAAATAAAACTTAAATTACACTTTCTTAAAGAAGTTTTATTCTCCTAAAAATAAGAGTAAGACAAGCATGCTGTCTACCAGTGCTCTATTGAATTTGGTAAAAGAGAGCTCTTCTTCCCACTTTGTTACAAGATATTCTGAATTAGTTTCAGCCTTCTCCCTGAGAATTTAATAATTGGATTCTTACCATGGCTCTCAGTTGAGTCTGTGGGGGTGGGGTATTGAGATTGAGTTTCCCAGGCCTCAGAAGGCTTCTTATCTGTCCTATTGATAAGATTAAGCCAGGGTGGAGTTTATCTGAGGAGCTAGATGTGCCCTGAGACCAAAGCCTTGAGGGAAAGGGGGCAAGATAGAGAGTTTGGTCTGTGGCTAGACTGCTCTCTATATGCTTCTCCTCCAGCTGCCTCCTTGCCAACTGTGGTCAGCACCCTAAGCCTGGCACAGCTGTGCCAGCAAGGCTGCACCCTGAAATTCCAGTGACCACTGGAGACTCAGCACAGTAGGTGGGGCAGGGGTCCTGGGATATTCCTTCTTCCTTTTCCTTAAACCATAGAATTAAGGCTTTTTTCCCCATACCTTTTAATTTGAATAAAGGGAGAGGGTCCTCCAGCTCTGTTCTGTATTTAGATTTGGTTTTCTGTCCCCACAAAGTACTCCATTTTTGATTGATGTGGAAGAGTTTTCAGAGAGGTCTGGACTTTTGCTGAACCTAAGTGGCCATCTTGACTCCCCCTGGTCAGCAACCTCTGAAATCACCTTTAGTTCTTATACTAGTTGACATTTGTGAGACTTTCAGATGCTAACCAGGGAGGTAAACAATTACAAAACCAGAAATCTGCAGATAGTCTTTACCCCTGTCAATTTCTGCTTCTGGTCAACAGTTCAAAATCTATAAAGCCAAGTATTTAAACTATTAAAATGTCCTGTTATTATATGAAGGCCTTACATATATCTATATAGTGTTTTAGAAAAATGTTATCCCTAGATCATGAGTAATCATATCAAGATGTCCAAAGACTATGCATTAAGAAAAATATGTAAGTTTGCAAATGTGTGTATATATATATATATATATATATATATATATATATATACACATATATATGTATGTATGGATGGATATATAATATACATATATGTATAATTATATGTCTTTGTATATACTTTTTAATTTTTCCCTCCAATCAGTTTTCTGGAAATTCAGACAAACCCAGAGGATCTCATTAATGATGGGAAATATAGCTTTACTTTTCAAATTATGAATTTATCTCTTAGAAGAGTATACTTATTAATAATAATCTTTAAAGAAGAATAATGACAATACTTGTTGTCAGCACTATTGTCCCTTTGTAAGTTTATGTTCTCAAGGTTCAGTTATTTTTTCCTTACAAAGGGCCCATGTTGCCAAATGATAAAGCAAAAAGATGATAATAATAGGTGTTGCTGATTTGAGGAGTAAGGAGAATGATTCTGAAGATGAATGTAAAGAAATAAAGGCAGTAGAATGAAAAGATAACTTATGAGTTTACTATTCTAGTGTCTAAAAGAATACATGTCTAAGTATAACCACCATAAATCACTGTTTAAGCATGTGTAATGCACACCATCTAAAAATGAAAACTGCATCTATTTCTGCGTCAAGAAAATATGCACTGGCTTGTATAAAGCTTGTTGTCTACGTTATCTGAAACACTTTTACACTGAATTTTTGGTAGAGAAGAAAAAAGTAAAAGCACTATATCAAACTTTCTTGACTAGTGTGGTCTGAATTGTTATTTAAATCAAGTTGATTTAATCAAGCAAATGCTAGATGTTAACTCCTTTGACAAAGTATAATAAAAGTTTGCCTCTGTGTCTTTTATTAAGAGTATACATTCCAAACCATTACTTCATGAAACTTCAATATTTTCTTCATTTGGTTTATTCTTAATGTTTTTTACTATGAATAGAGGTACTGTAGAAAAATAATAAAAATCATAAGTGAAACTACATCACATTTTTAATTCTACTATTTTTTCTATGAAAATGATGCTTAATTTTTACTTAAGATTTGGTATATGAATTTTTATAGTGTTTAAATTTAAGGTTAACAAGTTGTAAAGAAAAGAATTACTTAAAATCTTAAAATTTATTTATTATATATTTTGAAAAGAATTAAGATTCTATGCACTTTTTTCAGAAATGGGGTGATGGAGAGGTTTTCTCTTGAGTGAACTGATTATGGCAGATTGTACACACACGCACGCGCGCACACACACACACACACACACAATGAATGCTTGATTTTAACACTACTGAATTCCTTTTAAAAATAAATACAAATCTGCAGTTATAGTTCTGTTTTTTAAATCTTGTCACTTTGGTAACTATTATAATTTGTCAGCTAAGAGAGTGTGATTTTTTTTCTTTCAGTTTATTTTATTATAAAACGTGCCAATTTCAAATATTTTCCATCCGAAAAGAAAATCTGAAAACTATGTTGTAAGTTTATGTAACTAGTATATATATATATATATATATATATATATATATATATATATATATAT
>NC_058130.1:480650142-480676505 GCF_016433145.1 Gracilinanus agilis
ATATATATATATATATATATATATATATATATATATATATATATATCAAACCAAGGTTTGATTGGACTTTGGTTTTTCTCTTAAAATTAGTGTGATGAATTAGGTAATTTTTCAAGTCCCTTCCAGAATCGAGGTCCTGAGTCAGCTGTATCAGATACCACTATTTATTGTGGAATGAAGATTTTAAGCAAACCATATGCATAGATGTGCATATTTTATCATTTCTAGGTAATCACATCAACTCCTTGTGATCATTTATAATTTCTATGCACATGATTTCTAGATTAACATATAGAATCCTCAAATTCCAGTCCAAAATGACCAACTACTGATTAGACATTCTTAATAGTGACTATATTTTCTCCTATGATTACCATTTAACAAAGAGCTTGGAAAATAATGACAAAGAGCTTTGAAAATAATGGCTGCCCCCCACATACATATATACTTGTCTTCTCTATTTGCTAACAGTGGATTATTGTTCAGTGGTATATGTAATTCTTCATGTAGGCAAAGACCTTTGGTTTGAGGAGTGGGATCTGACTCCATGGATTCTAGGTCACTGGTCAGTGCTAGGTCCTAGGGCTGCTTATCTGAAAAAAGGAGTCCCTTCCAGGGCAAATGATGCTCCAAAAAGGAGGGGCTCAACTCTAGTATCCTTACCAGGCAAACTCTGCCTGCCATCCACAATTAATGTCATGCTAAGATGCTGTGTCTTCATATTTTCTACCAAGTTACTTTTTTATTTTTTACTGTTTGTAAACTGCATTTTACATGAATTAAATGAAGGCACACTCCTCTTCCCTAACCTGCCGAAAAGAAGGAAATAGAATATAATTGGTTATAGTAAGTGTTTGTACTGCCACAAATTGCTGATTGACATATGAAAACTAAACCAGTCCAATGCAGTATCAACATTTTTCTTTTTCTTTTCTTTTTATTTCTTCCCTTTTTAATAACAAAATTCCATGTAAGTGTTTTGAATCTATATGATCCTAATAATCTCCGTCCTTTCCCTTCTCCCTCCTCCCAGGGCTGGCAAGTTATTTAAACTGGGTTATATATGTATTATCATGCAAAACATATCTCTATTATTTATTTTATAAGTGAATTATCTAATGAAACCAAAATCCCAAAACATATACCCCCAAAAATTGGTAAATCATAGGCTTTCATCTTTATTCCTACTCTAACAGTTCTTTTTCATAAGTCTCTCAGAATTGTTCTGGATCATTTTATTGCTGTTAGTAGCAATTTCTCTCACATTTGATTGTTCCACAATATTTCAGTTACTGAGTATAATGTTTTTTTGTTCCTGCTTATTTCACTCTGGTCATATTGTTTTTGTTGTTTTTGTTAAAAATTTATAATTTAATTTAATGAAAATTATTCACTTATACCTTGTAATGTTCCTTATCTCTTGTTGGTCATAAATTCTTCCCTTCTCCATACGTCTAATAGGTAAACCATTCTAGTTCCTCAAATTTATTTATAATATCGTTCTGTTCATTTCATCTTCATATGTTTAATTCATAATCCCATTTTGACTTTATCTTGGTATAGGGTATGAGATGTAGAGTTAAACCTAATTTTCATTTTCTAATTTCCCTGGAAGTTTTGGTCAAATGGCTAGTTTTTATCCCCCAAAGCTAGGATTTTGGGGTTTCTCAAAAACTAGATTGCTGACTTCATTTACCCCTAAACTATTTCATTGATATACCCTTCTTTTTCTTAGCCAGGACCAGATTGTTTTGATGATTAGTGCTTTATAGTATTGTTTAAAATCTGGTACTACTAGGCCACAATCCTTCATATTTCTTCCATTAGTTCCTTTGAAAGTTTTGAATTTTGTTCTAGATAGATTTTGTTATTTTTTCTAGATCTATAAAATAGTTATTTGGTAGTTTTATTGGTAAAGCACTGAATAAGTAAACTAATTTAGATATAATTGTCATCTTTATTGTATTAGCTTAGCCTACCCATGAGCAATTAATGTTTTTCAGTTATTTAGATCTAATTTTGTTTTTGTGAAAAGTGTTTTATTATTGAGTTCATATAATTCCTGCATTTGTCTGGTAGGTAGATTCCCAAGTAGTTTATATTGTCTAGCGTGATTTTAAATGGAACTTCTCTTTTTTAACACTTGCTGGTAGACTTTGTCAGAAATATATAAAAATATTGATAATCTATGTGGGTTTATTTGTATCTTCTACTTTGATAAAATGATTTATCATTTGAACTATTTTTAGTTGATTTTGTAGTATTCTCTAAGTATACCATCCTATCATCTGCAAAGAGTTATAATTTATTTTCTTCATTTCTTATTTTAATTCATTCAATTTCTTTTTTAATTCTCATTGCTAAAGCTATCATTTCTAGTAAAATATTAAATAGTGATGATGATGGGCATCCTTATTTCACTCCTGCTCTTATTGGGAAGGATTCTAACATCTCCATTGCAGATGATATTTTGAGGTTATTTTATATAGAAACTCCTAATTATTTTAAGAAAAGGAACTTTTTATTCCTATGCTTTCTGGGATTTTTAATAGGAATGGGTGTTGTATTTTGTCAGTTGTATTTTTTGTATCTATTGAGATACTCATGTTATTTATGTTAGTTTGATTATTGATATGGTCAATTATTCTGATAGTTTTCCTAATATTGAACCAGTCATGCATACCTGATTTAAATCCTACCTGGTCATATTGAATAATCCTTGGGATATATTGCTGTAGTCTCTTTCAAGTATTTTGTTTTTTGTATCAATGTTTATTAAGGAAATTGGTATGTACTCTGTTTTTTGTCTTCCTGGCTTAATTATCAGGACCATATTTGTGTCAGAAAAAAAGAATTTAGTAAGGGTCCTGTTTTGCTTATTTTAGCAAATACTTTCTATAGTATTGGGATTAATTGTTCTTGTAATGTTTGATAGAATTCACTTGTGAATTCAACTGGCCCTAGAGATTTTTTCTGAGAGAGTTCACTGATGGCATGTTCAGTTTCCTTTTCTGAGATGGGAGTATTTGTGTTCTATTTCTTTTTTTGGTAATCCATAAAATTGCTATTTTTTATAAATACCCATTTCACTTAGATAATTAGTTGTATTGTCATAAAATTGGGTAAAATAGATCTTAATGATTGTTTTAATTTTCTCATCATTGGAGGTGAAAGCACCCTTTCATTTTTTATAATGTTTATTTGATTCTTTTCTTTCCTTTTTAAAATCAGATTAAGAACTTATCTATTTGATTTGTTTTTATAATGTAACCAACACATAGCCTTATTTATTTATTCAATAGTTATTTTAATTTCAGTATTATTAGTTTCTTCTTTGATTTTTAGGATTTCCAATTTAGTCTTTTAATTAGAAGTTTTAAATTTGTACTTTTACTAGGTTTTTTTTAGTTGCATGGCTGATTCATTGATCTGCATTTCTCATTTTATTGACATAAGCATTCAGTGATATAATTTTTTCCCTGAACACTGCTTTGGTTATATTCCATAAATTTTGACCTGTTTTCTCCTTAATGTCATTTTCTTTAATGAAATCAGTGATTTTTTCTTGTGAGGCCCACTGATGAAAGCAGCCATGCTTGCCTGAGATTGTTGTCTCTCACACAAAGGCACTCCTGCTCTTGGCCAAAGGTTATGATTAAACCCTGAGACCCCCCTCTCTCTGAAGAGTAAAGAAGTCCTTGTAACAACATGGCTAAAAGTACCAAACTTGCCTATTCCTAAGAACAGATTAGTTATCATTCTTTCTCAACTTGCTTATGTCTATAACAGTGGCTCTGGTAACAGTCATATATGAAGTCATTTTCATAAACATTATCCTGTGGTAAAATAATACCCACCAAGAGTGTTGTGATGCTTAGTATTCTACTAACTATAAAATTCTTTCTCTTTGTCATAATAAACAAAGATCACAGTCCCCAGTCATGGTGCAATGATTCTTCCTCTCAGTTTTTCTCAGGAATTCCAGCCTGTCTTTCCTGTTGTTCTTTCTTATCTCATTCTTTCTCTCTAGCTGCTAGTGTCCCTAACAGGCTAACTCTCTCTCTCTCTCCATGGCAACAATGTCCCTCAGATCCAATAACTTATCACCAGACACCCATACATGAACGTGATAGTTTCTATAATTGGTTCTTTGATCCACCTGTTTTGAAAAAATATATTACTTAAAATAAAATTAAATATTAATTAGCCTTTCCATAAAATCTTATTTATTATAATTTTAGTGCATTGTGATCTAAAAAGTTGCATTAAAATGTGGATATTCTGCAGTTTGTTCTGAAGTTTTAATGCCCTAGTACATGGTGAATTTTTTTATATATCTGCCATGTACTGCTGAGAAGAAGGTGTATTCCCTTTTATCCTTATTCAATTCTCTCCAGAAATCAATTAAACCTAACTTTTTAAAAATTTCATTCACTTCCTTTACTTTCTTATTTATTTTTTTTTAGATTCATCTAATCCTATTCATGGAAGGTTGGGGTCCCCTATTAGTATAGTTTTAGTGCCTATTTCCTCCTTAATTTCCTTTAGTTCATCTTTTAAAAATCTGGATCATTTGATGCATATGTGTTAAGTATGGATATTACTTCACTGTGTATATTATATTTGATCAAGATGTTATTACCTTCTTTATGTCTTAATCAGACCTATTTTTCCTTTAGCTTTGCTGAGATGATTGTCACAGCTGTTTTTTGTCTCAATTGCAGCCCAATAGATTATGTTCCAGCCTCTTACTTTTACTCTGTGTGTCTAACTGTCTTAAATGTATTTCTTGTAAGTAACATATTGTAAGACTCTTGTTTTAATATGCTCTACAATTTGTTTCCATTTGATGGATGAGTTCATTCCATTTATATTCACAGTTATGATTATCATTTCTGTAATTTGCTCCATCTTGTTTTCTTTTTTTAACTCTGCCCTTTCTCCTTTCACTCTGTCCCTCCACAATAGTGTTTTACTTTTAATCATTCCCCCATTCCCTCTCCGTTACATTGCTACTTTTCCCATTACCACCCTTCTTTTTCCTCTTTTATTTCATTAGAGTGAATAACACCCCAAATTCTCCCTCCCCTACAATACTCTGTACCCCTCTGTCCCCTTTCTTATTCTATACCCCAAGGTATCTGACTTTCTTTCCCTCTCTAAGTCAATTCCATTGAGAGTAACATTTAAGTATTTCCTGTGTCACCAGCTTCATACTCCCCTTCACTATAATAGTCCCCTCATCTATGCCTCTTTATCTTATATAATTTACTCCCCATTTTATTTCTCTCTTCCCATTTCTCTTAGTGTGATACTTCTTTATTGTTTTTTTTCCATATCATCCTAAACAGCTCACTACCATACCCTCTATGTAATACTTCTAACTATTATGATAATAAAAGTTACAAATATTATCTTACCATATAAATATATAAATAATTTGACCTTAGTGAGGCCCATAATTTTTCTCTTTCTCATTTACTTATTTATGCTTCTTCTGAATTTTATATTTTGACATCAAATTTTCTGTTTAAGTCTGGTCTTTCCTTTAGGAATGATTATATTTTATTAAATTAAATTTATTTTTCTATTTGATTAAATGATCATATTTTTCCATTAAAGAATTCAGTTATTCTTTTTTTGTGAAGGTAATTAGTTTAATTTAGCTTGTTTTCCTCTTTTTTTAAACATTTTTGACCATTTATTAATATTCTTTTTTAACATGGTTACATGATTCATGCTCCTACTTTCCCCTTCACTCCCTCCACTCCCCCCACCCATGGCCAATGCACATTTCCACTGGTTTTTAACATGTGTCATTGATCAAGACCTATTACCAAATTGTTGTTAGTTGCATTGGTGTGGTAGTTTTGAGTCTACATCCCCAGTCTTGTCCACCCCAATCCATGGGTTCAAGCAGTTGTCTTTCTTTTATGTTTCCTCTCCTGCAGTCCTTCCTCTGAATGTGGGTAGCTTTCTTTACCATAAATCCCTCAGAATTGTCCTGGGTCATTTCATTGCTGCCGGTTCAGAAGTCCATTACATTCGGTTTTACCATAGTATATCAGTGTCTGTGTACAGGGTTCTTCTGGCTCTGCTCCTTTCACTCTGCATCAATTCCTGGAGTTCTTTCCAGTTCACATGGAATTCCTCCAGTTTATTATTCCTTTTAGCACAATAGTATTCCATCACCAGAATATATCACAATTTGTTCAGCCATTCCCCAATTGAAGGACATGCCCTCATTTTCCAGTTCTTTGCCACCACAAAAAGCTAAGCTATAAATATTTTCATACAAGTCTGTTTATCTATGATCTCTTTGGGGTACAAACCCAACAATGGTAAGCCTGGATCAAAGGGCAGGCATTCTTTTATAGCCCTTTGAGCATAGTTACAAATTGTCATCCAGAATGGTTGGTTTAGTTCACAGCTCCACCAGCAATGCATTAATGTCCCAATTTTGCCACATCCCCTCCAGCATTCATTACTCTCCCCTTCTTTCATTTTAGCCAATCTTCTAGGTGTGAGGTGATACCTCAGAGTTGTTTTGATTTGCATTTCTTTGATTATTAAAGATTTAGAATAATTTCTCATGTGCTTATTGATACTTTTGATTTCTTTACCTAAAAATTGTCTATTCATGTTTCTTGCCCATTTATCAATTGGGGAATGGCTTGATTTTTTATGCAATTGATTCAACTCCTTGTATATTTGAGTAATTAGACCCTGTCAGAGTTTTTTGTTATAAAAATTTTACCTAATTAGTTCTTTCCCTTTTGATTTTGGCTGCATTGTTTTCATTTGTACAAAAGATTTTTTAGTTTAATATAATCAAAACCATTTAATTTACATTTTGTAATATTCTCTAATTTTTGCTTGGTTTTAAAATCTTTCCTTTCCCACAGATCTGACAAGTATACTCTTCTGTGTTCACTTAACTTATTTATAGTTTCCCTCTTTATATTCAAGTCATTCACCCATTCTGAATTTATCTTTGTGTAGGGTGTGAGATGTTGATCTAGACCTAATTTCTCCCATATTTTTTTCCAAATTTTCCAGCAGATTTGTCAAATAGTGGATTCATGTCTCAAAAGTTGGGCTCTTTGGGTTTATCATACACTGTTCTGCTGATGTCATTTACCATAAGTCTATTCCACTGATCCTCCCTTCTGACTCTTAGCCAGTACCATATTGTTTTGATGACTGCTGCTTTATAATATAGTATAATATCTGGTACTGATAGGCCCCCTTCCTTCACATTTTTTTCATTATTTTCCTTGATTTTCTTGATCATTTGTTATTCCAAATGAAATTTGTTATAGTTTTTCCTAATTCAGTAAAGAAGTTTTTTGGTAGTTTCATAGGTATGGCTCTAAATAGGTAAATTAATTTGGGTAGAATGGTCATTTTTATTATGTTAGCTCTTCCTAACCATGAGCAATCAATGGTTTTCCAATTGTTTATATCTAGTTTTATTTGTTTGAAAACTGCTTTGTAATTATTTTATATAATACCTGTGTTTGTTTTGGTAGATACATTCCCAAGTATTTTATATCATCTAGGATGATTTTTAGTAGTGTTTCTCTTTCTACCTCTTGCTGTTCCAATGTGTTGAAAATATATAGAAATGCTGATGATTTATGTGCATTTATTTTTGTATCCTGCAACTCTGCTAAAGTTGTTGATTATTTCTACAAGCTTCTTAGTTGATTCTCTAGGATTTTTTAAGTAGACCATCATATCATCTGCAAAGAGTGATAGCTTAGTCTCCTCCTTGCCTATTTTGATACCTTCAATTTCTTTTTCTTCTCTAATTGCTACTGCTAGTGTTTCTAGTACTATGTTGAATATTAGAGGTGATAATGGGCATCCTTGTTTCACTCCTGATCTTATTGGGAAGGCTTCTAATTTATCCCCATTGTATATAATGCTTGTTGGTGGTTTTAGGTATATACTGTTTATTATTTTTAGGAAAGGTCCTTCTATTCCTATATTTTTCAGTGTTTTCAATAGGAATGGATGCTGTATTTTGACAAAGGCTTTTTCAGCATCTATTGAGATAATTATGTGGTTTTTGTTTGTTAGATAGTTGATATCGTCTATTATGTGGATGGTTTTCCTAATGTTGAACCAACCTTGCATTCCTGGTATAAATCCCACCTGATCATGATGGATGATCTTCTTAATTACTTGCTGGAGTCTCTTTGCTAGTATTCTATTTAAGATTATTGTATCTATGTTCATTAGGGTGATTGGTCTGTAGTTTTCTTTGTTGTTGATCTACCTGGCTTTGGAATCAGTACCATATTTGTGTCATAAAAGGAATTTGGTAGGAGTCCTTCTTTGCTTATAATATCAAATAATTTGTATAGTATTGGGATTAGTTGCTCTTTGAATGTCTGATAGAAATCACTTGTGAATCCATCAGGTTCTGGCGATTTTTTCTTAGGGAGTTCTTTGATGGCTTGTTCAATTTCTTTTTCTGTTATGGAATTATTTGGGTATTCTATTTCTTCTACTGTTAATCTAGCTAATTTATATTTTTGTAAATATTCATCCAAATCTCCTAGATTGTTATATTTATTGCCATATAATTGGGCAAAATAGTTTTTAATGATTGCCTTAATTTCCCCTTCATTGGAGGTGAGGTCTCACTTTTCATCTTTGATACTGTCAATTTGGGTTTCTTCTTTCTTTTTTTTAATTAGATTGACCAGTACCTTGTCTATTTTATCTGTTTTTTTCAAAATACCAGCTTCTAGTCTTATTTATTAATTCAATAGTTCTTTTACTTTTGATTTTATTAATTTCTCCCTTGATTTTTAGTATTTCTAATTTAGTTTTCATCTGGAGATTTTTAATTTGCTTGCTTTCCAGTTTTATAAGTCTCATGCCCAATTCACTAATCTTTGTCCTCCGTAATTTGTTAATATATACACTCAAGGATATAAATTTCCCCCTGAGTACTGCCTTAGCTGCATTCCACAGAGTTTGGTAGGATGTCTCATCATTGTCATTCTCTTCAATGAATTTGTTGATTGTTTCTATGATTTCTTCTTTTACTAACTGGTTTTGTAGAATCATATTATTTAATTTCCAATTAGTTTTTGATTTTCCTGTCCAGGTGCCCTTACTAATTATTATTTTTATTACATTATGATCTGAGAAGGTTACATTTATTGTTTCTGCTCTTTTGCATTCGTTTGCAATGTTTCTATGCCCTATTACATGGTCAATCTTTGTGAATGTACCATGTGCAGTTGAAAAGAAGGTGTATTCTTTTTTGTCCCTATTTGTTTTTCTCCACATATCAATTAAATCTAATTTTTCTAGGACTTCAGTCACCTCTACCGCCTCTTTCTTATTTATTTTTTGGTTTGATTTATCTAGATCCAAAAGAGGAATATTTAGATCTCCCACTATTATGGTTTTACTATCTATTTCCTTCTTGAGGTCTGCCTGTTTCTCCTTTATGAATTTGTATGCTATGCCACTTGGTGCATACATATTGAGAAGTGTTATTTCCTCATTGTCTATACTGCCTTTAAACAGGATGTAATGACCTTCCCTGTCTTTTTTAATCATATCTACTTTTAATTTGGCTTTTTCAGAAATCATAAAGCCATTCCAGCCTTCTTTTTCTCATTTGATGCCCAACAGATTTTGCTCAAGCCCTTAACCATAAACTTGTGTATGTGCACCCACCTCATATGTGTTTCTTATAGCCAACATATGGTAGGATTTTGGTTTCTAATCCACTCTGCTATTTGCTTCCATTTTATGAATGAAATAATCCCATTCACATTCAGAGTTATAATTATCAGTTGTGCATTCACTGACATTTTTGTATCCTCCCCTAGTTCTACCTCTTCTTCTTACACTATTTCCTTTTAAACCCGTGGTTTGCTTTAAGCCAGTAACCCTTATCCCCTCCCTTGATTAACTTCCCTTTCTACAACCTCCCTTATTATTCCCCTCTTTTTATTTTTAAAGGCCTAATGAATTCCCTCCCTCTTCTTCTCCCCTTCCTTTTTTGACCTCACCACTCCCCTGCTCCTCTTGGTTTATCCCTTCTGACTTTCTCAGTAGGGTTAGATAGAGTTTTATATCCCAATGGATAATATAGATACTCTTCCCTCTCAGAGTAAATTACACTGAGAGTAAGGTTTAAATATTACCTCTTAATGCTCTCTTCCTCTCCTTATTATAATAGTACTTGTCCCCTTCCCTTCCCATGCCCTCTTTGTGTGTAATAGAATATCCTATTTTTCTTATTCACTCAAGTTTCTCTTGGTGTCACCTACTATTTACCCCCCTCTTTACCACCCCCAAAATCATCTTAGACCATTTAGTATTCCAACCTCTCCCTATGAATTAGTCTTCTGATTACTATAATAGTGAATACTATAATAGTGAATAGAGTTCACTACAGAAAATTATACATAGCATTTCTCCATATAGGAATACAGATAATTAGATCTTATCGAAGCCCTTAAAGAGGAAAATTTAAAAAATATGAATTTTCTTTCTTTCCCCTTTATTTCTTATTTACCTTTTCATGATTCTCTTGATTTTTGTGGTTGGATATCAAACTTTCCATTTAGTCCTGGTCTTTTCTGTGCAAATACTTGGAAATCTTCTATCTTGTTGAAAGCCCATACTTTCCCCTGGAAGTATATAGTCAGTTTTGATAGGTACTTGATCCGTGGTTGAAGACCAAGTTCTCTTGCCTTTTTGAATATCATATTCCAAGCCTTGTGGTCTTTTAGCACAGAGGCGGCCAGATCCTGTGTGATCCTGATTTATGCTCCTTGATATCTGAATTGTCTCTTTCTGGCTTATTGTAAGATTTTTTCTTTTACTTGGAAGCTCTTGAATTTGGCTATTATATTCCTGGGTGTTGTATTTTCTGGGTCTAGTGTAGAGGGTGATCTATGGATCCTTTCAATGTCTATATTGTCCTCTTGTTGTAGAACTTCAGGGCAATTTTGCTGAATAATTTCTTTTAGTATGGAGTCCAAATTTCTATTAATTTCTGTTTTTTCAGGAAAACTAATGATTCTCAGATTGTCTCTTCTAGACCGGTTTTCTTGGTCTGTCACTCTCTCATTGAGATATTTCATGTTTCCTTCTATTTTATCAGTCTTTTGACTTTCTTTTATTTGTTCTTGCTATATTGAGAGGTCATTAGCTTCTAATTGCTCAATTCTAGCCTTTAGGGACTGGTTTTTGGCTATAATCTTTTGGTTTTCCTTTTCAATCTGGTCATTTCTGGTGTTCAATTTCCTTATCAGTTCATTTGATTTCTGAGCCTCACTTTCTAATTGCAAAATTCTGCCTTTTAAACTGTTATTTTCTTCCCTGGTTTCCTTTTGAGCTATTTCCCATTTCTCTAGCCAAATCTTTTCCAGCTTTCTCATCATCTCAGATTTGAACTCTTCAAGTCAGGATGTGATTGCTTGTTTGGTCTCCTCTTCTGTTTGCTATGTTGCCTGGATTTTCTCTGTGTAAAAGTTGCCGAGTATTAAAGATTTCTTCTTGTTGTTGTTAATCTTTCTCTTCTGGGCTTCCTGATTCTGAGTTGCCATTTTAAGCCCAGGTCCTTCTCAGCTTTATCCTCAAGCTCAGGGTCTGTCTGCACTCTTTGGGCTCCTGAGGTCTCAGGTCTGGTTGTTCTCAAGGTAAAGACTCCTGGTGGTCCCCCTTGCTTGATCCTCTGCCAGAGGCTCCTTTACAAATCTCAGGGCTCTTCTTCCATAGTCGTATACCTGTCTGCACTGTTTCCCCACTCAAGGTTTCAGAGCATTTGCTTGTGCCTGAGTCTGCCTCCACCTGTGCCTGCCCTCAGGGTCAGCCCTCAAAGTCCATGCGCATTCTTTAGCCTTATGGGGTCTGAAGTCTTGCTGCTCTCAGAAGCAGGTCCTGGAGCTGCCAATGACTCAATGAGTGTTTCAAACTTGCTCTACTTCTTTTGTGCTGCCTTTGGCACTGTAGGTGGTGTGGGCGTGGGGGTGGGAAGGTTGGTCAGCACGAAATTTAGTGAGAGCTGTTTCACCCCTTTATAGCATGGAAATGCCCTGATTCCACATATCTTCCATACTGCGCCCTGTTGTGGGGTCCCTCCATTCGTCTGGATTTGTTTTTATGTCCCCTTGAGGAGTCCTGTATATTTTTCTTAGGAGAGGTTAAGTGCTGCTTTTATTCTGCCACCATCATAACGCGGAACCAGAATTCAGTTATTCTTAATGGGTAGGTGATTCTTGGTTATATACATTATTACCTTTCCTTACAGCATTTCATATTTTAAGGCTTCTGGTCGTTCAGTGTGGAAGCTGCCAAACCCTGTGTAATACTGACTGGGCCTCATGGGATTTGAAATGTTTCTTCCTGACTGTTTCAAGTATTTTCTCCTTGACCAGGGATTTTTTGAACTTAGTAATAATATTCCTGGGAGTTGTCATTATGGGATTTATGACAAGAGGTTATCTGTGAACTATTTCAATTTCTTTTTTACCCTCTTGTTCAAAAATATAAGTACAGTTTTCTTTGATGATTTCTTGTAATATGTTGAGGAGTTTTGTTTGTTTGTTTGTTTTGGTCATGATTTTTAGGCAGTCCAATAGTTTAAATTGTCTTTCCTGGATCTGTTTTCCAGATTAGTTTTTTCTTAATGAGATATTACATATTTTCTTCTATTTTTCTATTGATTTTGTTTTATTGTTTCTTAGTATCTTGTGTAGCCTTTTGCTATTTTGTCTATTCTACATTTCAAGAAACTCTTTGATTCATTTATTTTTTTGCATCTTTTTCCATTAGTTCAATGCTCTTTTTTATGGAATTATTTTCTTCTTTGGATTTTTGTGCTTCTTTTTCCATTTCACTGATTTTGGTTTTTAAATTGTTATTTTCTTTTTGCATTACTTTCATTTCTTTTTCCCATTTTCCTCCAACCTGTCTTATTTGATTTTTTAATTGGTAGTCAGGGATCTGAGAACAATTGCAATTTTTCTTTGAAATTTTACCTGTGGTTGCTTGGATCTCACTGTTTCCTATTGACTCTGTGCCTTACTCTTTATTTCCATAGAACTTTTCTATGCTTAGATGTTTTTTCTCTTTTTTTTCCCTTTGCTCAATTTCCCAAAGTCTATCTCCTCCACTGATGGCTTGTAAGACTCAGCACTCTGAGCTATTTTGTCTTGGATTTAGATCTTTACTACATTAAGGGTTCAAATGTCCAAGTGCTAAGGAATTCCAGGCTTCATGGTAGTATGATGCTATGGCTTGGGACTTCAAGGGGTTGGTGTGTGTTGGGTGTTGGTGTAGACAGGGTACCAGGGTCCTGAAGTTAGTCTATGCCAAGGCTCAGAACTTGGTACAGTAGGTGAGAGATAGTCAGTCATGACTCCACTGTGCACTTTTACTTCCTTTTTCCCCTGATACTGTGAATATCCACTTTCTCTGTCTATCTTTCAAGTTGCTTTCTACAGGAGAGCCTCTTTTCTCCATCTGCCTGTTTGTTTATTTATTTCTGTCATTTTGAGGCCCTTTTTCAAGATTGGTTTGGAAGGATTTTCAAAGTGCTTTCAACATTACTCATTTGACATTTTGGCTCCACAGTCAACAACACTTTTTTAAAATCAAGCCATTTTCTTGTTGAATATTTTTAGACAATATCTTACATTCTTCATTAGGAATATTATGAAAATTTTAGTAAAGATAGACAGAAATTACAAACATCAATTTAGTAGTTATTACCTATTTACTTACAAACCCTAAATGAATCCTGGTTTTCCTCATTCATCAGTCATTTTCTGTTTTAAGTCAATTTTTTGGGTGAGTCCTTTAATTGTAGTGTAGATGATTTAAACTAAATTATTAAGTTATTTTAAAAAGCTGTATATATATTAAAATATGAAATATTTATCCCAGTTTATTCTTCACTGAGACTTTAACATGTCAGCAGAATAAAAACATTAAATTATTGAAATTAAAAATGCTATTTTTCAAAATATGATTCACCTAGAAAATGGTTAAATAGAAAAAATATTGTAAAGGTACTAGCAAAATAATATGACAATTAATTACATACATACATAATTTTGTAATATTTTATACTTTTTTGCTAATTACCTCACCAATATAGTTCTCCATCATGCTTGTGTTTGGAAAATATCCAATAATTAAAATAATTGCAAAGTAGTACAAATTATCCATAATGTAATATTTAGTGACTTTCTTTTTTAAAAATAAGCCTGTAAAAATTAGATAATGAATGAGTTCATTGTACCAAAGTAAAATATGTAGAAGTTAGTGAAATTACCTGATGGTCTGCAGAGATTTATCCAGTTAGTCTCTTGTCTAAGATTTCTTCTATCAGGACTCCAAATTTTTCCTTCCTGCACTTAAATTGACCTCAATCATTTTATCATGATGTAATTGAGCCAATCAATAGATATAATATTAGTGAATATGGAGTTTATTCGTTTTCATTGAAATAAAGAAAATAAAAAAATTAAGGCAATTGATTCATTTGAACGTAGGAAGACTTTAGATAGTAGTGTTATTCTCCAAATTCAAAAGTTCAAGGAATTAATTTTAAGTTCTTAGAATTAAAGTTTTACATTAACTATTACCAAGGAGTGCTAAGAAACATCCTCAAAACTGAGGTTAGTATGCATCTCCATATTTGTTCTAATGAAGAGCATCTAAGTATAGTTTGTCTATACACTTGGTGAATCTCAGACCTGAGGGATATTATTCTTATTCAAACTATTTTGTTTTTTCAGACCAATTTGTAATTAGGATGATCCTGAGTCTGCAGCTTGGCCATTTCTCCACACAACTGGCTAATTTAATGTGCTGTATAAAGAACAGTATCCTTTCTTTTGTCTTGAATGTTATTATTAGAATGATGGAGCAGGCTCAAGGTCCAGCCAAGTCAGGCAGGCTCAAGGTCCAGTCAAGTTAGGCAGTTATGGAAGTAGACTACTTCTCTTGGAGTATAACAGAATCATAGAATAACAAAATTTGAAATGAGAATGTATTATACACATGAAGTCATACTTTAACATGCACAATTAATCTCCAAGCCTCCTAAGGTCAATTTTCTTTTTACTAATTTAATTATTAGGAAGTATTTTTCTTGTTTTTCTTGAATCAAATCTGGATTTGCCACTTTTTACCTTTAATCAATAGGTTCTAGTTTAACTCTGTGGAGCCAAACAGATCAAGTTTGTTTCAACTTACCTATGATTGCCTTAGCCTCTCAAGTACTTGAATTCAGATACCATGTGCCACCTTGAGTCTTCTTTAATCCCAATTCCATCAATCCTCACATTATCATATTCATAGATTCAAACATCCTTTACCTTCTTGGCTGTCTTCCTTTGGAATCACTTTCACATTTCCTTTTTAAACTGTGGTGCTAAAATGTGAACATAGTTCCTCACATGAGACTTGATGAGGGCAGAAGCCAGTAACTCTAAAAAGCGATATCTTGTAACCATTGCCATGCTCATTTCAGTTCAAGATTGCAGTATATTTTTTACTTCAATATTACATTTTTACTCAGATTGATCTTACAATTCATTAAATTCATAATTTTTTTATTTTAGGAATCTGCTATCTATTCAGATATCCACTCTACCTGTAGATGTTAGGAGTATTTTTTAAATTTTACCTAGATTTTCCTTTATATCCCTTTTCCTACCTCATTAGAAAACCATCCCTCAAAAATATTTTTGAAAAAAATTTAGAAATATTAATTAAGTTATTAAAGCAATCTTATCTTTATTTGATGTTCCCACTCTCATTGATATTTACCTTTGAGAAAAGGCAGAGGGAAACACCTTCTATTTATTCCTTGGGGTTAAGTTGTTCTTGATAATTTCATAGCCTTCGATTTTGATTGTTTTATAGTTATTTATATCATTTACATCAACATGTGTATGTATATTTGTATGTAATACATATATAGATACATACATATACATGTATATATGTGTGTGTATATATATATACACATACATATATATCTATATATGTATATATATACATATATATATATATAGAGAGAGAGAGAGAGAGAGAGACAGAGACAGAGACAGAGACAGAGACAGAGACAGACAGACAGACAGACAGAGATCATTTCCTGGCTCTAATTTTTTCACTCTGTGTGTCTGTTCAAGCAAGTCTTTTTATGCTTCTCTATATAATTATGTTTGTCATTTCTTGGAGTACAAAAATATTTTATTATATCCATATGCCACAGTTTGTTTAGCCACCCTTCAGTCAATAGGCATGTAATCTGTTTCTAGTTCTGCCAGAAATGCTGCAAGGTTGCCTTCTTTTCAGGTCTACTGCTATTAGTATTGAAGTGGCCCCAAGGTCCTCCTCGCAGGATTGCAGGGCCAGAGTTGTCCAAAATGTACTAAAGAAGCTCGCTTTAGCTCAGACTACAGGCCAAAGGCTCTGGAAAGACTCAGGCAACCTTGATTGAGCATGGAATATGAAGAATAAAACCAGTTCAGAACTCCCCCAAAATATTTTCTTACAGTTCAGAACTCTAGGAATTCTTGGACTTGCCTAAGCTTGGGTACTGAAGAGCATAGGCAAAAGGAAAGAAAGTCATTTCCTAATGATTTTATTTTTGAGGTTATATACCTTGAATTATTCAAGGGCAGGTGGGTACTCTCTTATTAATTTTGGTATAAACTCTCTAATAGTTATTTTTTTAGTTTCGTTCCCATTTAAAGGATATTGGCATTCTCCAAGAAAAGAAACAAATTTAGCTCAAATTCAGCTTTACTTCTTCACAGTTGTTAGTATCATTTTCCAATCCACCCCAAATAAAAGTATCATCTTTTATCTGTTCTTATCTTTCCTTCCAATATAACTTTATTTCTTTAATGTGAAATTCATCTTTTTTTCTTTATTTAGAAATTTTTCCATTGTTATATGATTCATGACTTTTCTCACCCCTCTTCTCTCCCTCCTCCTGGAGTTGACAAGCTATTCCACCAGGTTATACATGTATCATTGTTCAAAACCTATTTCCATGTTATTCATATTTGCAATAGAGTGATCTTTTAAAATCATTACCCTAATCATATCCCCATCGAACCACATGATCAATCACATTTTTCTTCTGCATTTAGATTCCCACTCTAAGAGAAAAATTAATGTCCAATAATTCAAGTATTATTTTTATAAAGTTTATTATCTGACAAAATAGAATCACGTGACTGTTTTCTATCTGCTCAAAAATCTTGAGGTCATAGCTGCCCACAGAGAAAGAGAAGAGAGATAGAGAACTCCACCTAATTTATATCCTGTCTATGTCAGCACATAATGACAGGAAGTGAGTGGGGTTCTGGGAATCATAGTTTTTGCTGGGGTTCATAATTTTTAAGGTAACAGATTCCAATGTCACACTACATTTATTTCTCTGGATGTGGATAGCATTCTTTCTCATAATTTCCTCTGGATTGTCCTGGATCATTGCATTGCTGCTAGTAAAAAAGTGTATTACATTTGATTGTACCATAATATATCAATCTCTGTATATAATGCTGCCCCGTTTTGGCTCCTTTCACTCTGCATGAATTCTTGGAGGTCTTTCCAATTCACATAGAAATCCTCTGGTTCATTATTCCTTTTAGCACAATAATATTCCATCACCATCAGATACCAAAATTTATTCAGCTATTTCCCAATTGAGGGACACTCCCTAATTTTCAAATTTTTTGCTACCACAAAGCACAGCTATAAATATTTTTGTGCAAGTATTTCCCTCTGTTATCTTTTTGGGGTACGAACCCAGCAATGATATGGTTGTCTCAAAGGGCAAGCATTCTTTTAAAGCCCCTTGTGCATACTTTCAAATTGACCTCTAGAATGGTTGGCCCAATTTACAATTCCAGCAGCAATGTAATATTGTTCCAATTTTGCCACATTCCCTCCAACATTTATCACTCTCCTTTGCTGCCATTATTGGGCAGTCTGCTAGGTGTAATATGGTACCTCAGAGTTTGTTTTTTTCTTAATTTGAATTTCTCTCACCAGGAGGGATTTAGAACATTTTTTCATGTGCTTATTGATAGTTCTGATTTCTTTATATGTAAACTGCCTGTTCATGTCCCTTGACCATTTGTTGACTGGGGCTTAGTTCCCTAAACCTTTGTCAGAGAGTTTGGTTATGAAAGTGTTCTCCCAGGTTGTTATTTTCCTTTTAATTTTAATTGCATTGGCTTTGTTTGTACAAAATCTTTTTAATTTGATATAATCACAGTCATTCATTTTATATTTTGTAATATTCTCTATCTCTTGCTTGGCCTTATATTCCTTTCTTTCAAACCACAGATTTGACTATTCTATGTTAACCTAATTTACATAAGATTTCATTCTTTATATTTAGGCCATTTATTCATTTTGAATTCATATTATTAGTATAGGGTTTAAGATCTTGATCTATACCTAGTTTTTCTCAAACTGTTTTCCAATTTTCCCAGAAGAATTTGCCAAAGAGTGAGTTCTTGTCCCAAAAGCTTAGATATTTGGATTTATCAAATACTAGCTTGCTGAGGTCATTTGTCCCTAGTCTATTCCAGTAATCCACCCTTCTGTCTCTTAGTACCATATTGTTTTGATGACCACTGCTTTATAGTATAGTTTAAGATCTGGTAATACTAAGCCCCTATCCTTCACATTTTTTTCATTATTTCCCTTGATATTCTTGATTCTTTGTTTCTCCAAATTAAATTTCTTGTAATTTTTTTTAATTCTATAAAAAAAGTTTTTTGGTAGTTTGATATGTATGGCATACAAAATAAGTAGATTAATTTGTGTAGAATTTTCATTTTTATTATATTATCTCATTCTACCCAGGATCAATTATTTTTTTAAATTATTTAGATCTAGTTTTAATTGTGTGAAAAGTGTTTTGTAGTTGTGTACATATAATTCCTTTGTTTTGGCAGATATATTCTTAAATATTTTATATTGTCTAGAGTGATTTGAAGTGGAATTTCTTGGTCTAACTCCGGCTGCTGAATTTGTTTAAAATATGCAGAAATGCTGATTATTCATGTGGGTTTATCTCATACCCTGCAACTTTGCTAAAGTTGTTAATAACTCCACTAGGCTTTTAGTTGATTTTCTATGATTCTTTAAGTGTACTATCATATCTACAAAGAGGGATAGTTTAATTTTCTCATTTCCTACTTTAATCCCTTCATTTTCTTTTTCTTCTCTGATTGCTACTGCTAGTGTTTCTACTACAATATTAAATAATAGAGGTGATATGGGCATCCTTGCTTCACTTCTGATCTTATTGGGAAGGCTTCTAACTTGTCCCCATTGCAGATGATAACTTCCTGATGGTCTTAAATATATGCTGTTTATTATTTTGAGGAATGGCCCTTTTATTCCTATACTTTCTAATGTTTTCAATAGTAATGGGTGTTGTATTTTGTCAAAGGCTTTTTTTGCATTTATTGAGATAATCATGTGATTTCTGTTGGTTTGATTATTTATATGGTCAATTATGTGAATGATTTTCCTATTAAATCATACTTGCATTTCTGGTATAAATACCACCTAATCATAGTGAATAATCATCCCATATAACTTTAAAATCTCCTTTTTTTTCTGATGCTAGTTTCTCAAATAAGCATGTTATTCAGTTCATTCAGAGCTTTAGTTGTTGCAGGTGTTATCCAGTTTTTCAGCTGTGTTCAACTCTATATCACTCTGTGAACTTTATTTACAGCATTTTCTTGGCAAAGAGAACCACTGGAGTAGTTTGATATTTCTTTCTCTAATGTATAATTGTCCCCATTTTACAAATGAGGAACATAACAATATAGGAGTTAAGTGACTTATTCAGGGTCATACAACTAGCAAATATCTGAAGCTGGATTTGAACTCAGATCTTCCTTACTCTGGTCCTGATGCTCTATAAAATTCACCATCTAATTGTTCAAACTATAGGGTATTTAATGCTTTTTTTATTGATCATTCTATCATCTTATAACTTCCTATTATGATCTGCTATTTTTATATACTCTTCCTCTTTTTATTTCATAATATTTAGATATATAGGTTTTCCAATTAGTACTGCTTTGACTGAATCCTCATAATATTTGGTATGCTGTCATTCCTTTTAATGAAATTGTTGATTGTTTCTATGGCTTCTTCTTTGACTCAATTTTTATGTAAAAATAACAATAGTTTTTTTTCCAGTTTACACGTAAATATAATTTTTTAATATTAATTTTCTGAATTTTTGCAATCCATGCTCTCTCCCCCCCTTTTACTTCTTCATCCCCCTCTAAGAAGATAGGTAATATGGAATAGATTGTACATATATGATCATATAATAAATATTTCTCTATTCATCATGTTGTGAAAGAAGACACATAAGCTTACATGAGAAAAACTCATGGAGTAATTAAAGTAAAGAATCATATGTTCCTATTTGCATTCATGATCCATCTGTTTCTTCTTTGATGGTAGACATCACTTTTTTGTTATGAGTATCTTGGATCCTTGCCTTTTTGATAATTGTCATTAAGAAAAGATTAGTTTCCAATTTTTTCTTTTTTTCTCCATCTGTTCAGTGTAATTTTTATAGCATTATGTCCTGAAAAAAATGCATTTAATCTTTCTACTTTCCTGTATTTGGTTCTGAGGTCTTTATTTCCTATTATATGATATATTTTTGTGAAAGTGCTATGTACTGATGAGAAAATGCTATATTCCTTTCTAGTTCTATTTTATCTGGAAGTTTATTGAATTCAACTTTTTCTGAAATTCTGTTCATTTCCTTAGTTTCTTGTTTATTTCTTGTTTGATTTATCTAATTCTGAGTTGGGAAGATTAATGTCCTCTACCAATATAGTTTTATTGTCTATTTCTTTTTGTAACATGCAATTTCTCCTTTAGAGATTTGGATACTATGCCATTTGTTGTGTATAAGTTTAATACTGATATTACTTCATTGTCTGTAGTTCCTTTAATTAATGTTTAATTTACTCATCTTTTTAAATTACGTCAATTTTCATTTTTGCTTCATCTGACATCATAACTGTTACAGCCATTTTTTTTGGTTAATCTTTAGCTAAAACACAGATTTTGCTCCAGTCCTTTTATCTTTACTCTGTATGAGTCTTACTGTTTTAAATGTATTTCTTGTACACAGTACATTGTAAGATTGTGCTCTTTAATCTGCATTGCTATCCCATTCCATTTGATGAGAGAATTCCTTCCATTCACATTGAGAGTTTTGATTACAAACAATATTTTTCCTCCACCTTGTTTTTCCCCTATTTATATTTCTCTATCCTTCATTTCAGCCTTTCTCAGTTCACAAATGATTTTACTTATATTTTACCTGCCTCTCTGAGTTTCTTGCACTTTTTGTTTGGTCCTCTCCCTCACCTTTTTCTTCTCCCTCTCCTTATTTACCCATTGGGTAAGATATGTTTCTATACCTGAGTGTGGATATTATTCTCATTTTGTTCCAGTTCTGAAAGGAGTAATTTCAAGCATTACTCCCAACATACTCCATTTTCCTGCCCAATGAATTGATTCTTACATACCTCTGTATTGAGGAAGAGTCCTAGAAGAATGCTAGATATTACAAACCATCTAGGAACTCACCAGGGCCAGTGAAGCAAAAAAACCCTTGGGTAATGAAAATAAAGTTTATTTTAAAAATGGAAGAAAAAACTGTTAGGTAGGAAGCTAGCACTATCCAAACTAAATCCTCCTGCTTCTAAGTCTCCAGCTTAAGGAGAGCCTTCATTTTCTTCTATCGGTCCTACTTTAACCCTCCCTATTCTATCTAAGAACCCCCCGCCACACACACTCACACACGCAAAGCTATCTGACTTAATCTAAACTTACTACCAATAATTAATAAGAAAGAAAGGGAAAAAACCCTGGGTTTGACTGCTGAATTAAGTAACCAAAATTATAGATGGAAAACTTTGGATTACTTTAACCAATAGGAAGTCTGGCAGCTGGAACACTGGTAGATGAAACCTGAACTCAAGGAAAATTGGTTTCCTCCAAGTAAATCCTCTACCTGCTTACCAAGTACTTCTCCTTGAAATCCCAACCCTCCAGGGGGAATCTCTCAGAAGAAAAACCCTTCTTGAACTTGATGGGAATTATAGGCAGAGAGACAAAACCTTTCCTCAGCTTGGTCAAAATCCAAAAAGGAAGTGAGGTTCAGTTATTTCCAGTTGTAAACTCACAGTTCCTTTCTTACCCAGAATCCTTTTCCAGGGTTTCTATCAAAATTCCCTTCTTTCAACTAACCCTAGAAAACCAGACTATCCCTAACTTATTCCTACTCCTCCTAAAGAAAGATAATTTATCCCCAACTTTTTCTCCTATTCTCTTCTCTTTCTTATCCCTTATTTTTTGCCTCTGATTTGTTTATTTTTTCCCCCAAACATTTATTAATATTCATTTTTAACATGGTTACATGATTCATGCTCCTCCTTTCCCCTTCGCCCCCCGCACACACCCCACCCATGGCCGATGCACATTTCCACTAGTTTTGTCATGTGTCCTTGATCAAGACCAATTTCCAAATTGTTGGTAGTTGCATTGGTGTGGTAGTTTTGAGTACACACTCTCAATCATGTCCACCCCGACCCATGTGTTCAAGCAGTTGTTTTTCTTATATGTTTCCTCTCCTGCAGGCCTTCCTCTGAATGTGGGTAGCATTCTTTACCATAAATCCCTCAGAATTGTCCTGGGTCATTGTATTGCTGCTGGTGCAGAGGTCCATTACATTCAATTTTACCACAGTATATCAGTCTCTGTATACAATGTTCTTCTGGTTCTGCTCCTTTCGCTCTGCATCTGTTCCCGGAGGTCTCTCCAGTTCGCCTGGAACTCCTCCAGTTTATTATTCCTTTTAGCACAATAGTATTCCATCACCCGCATATACCACAGTTTATTCAGCCATTCCCCAATTGAAAGACATAACCTCCTTTTCCAATTTGTTGCCACCAAAAAAAGAACAGCTATGAATATTTTCATACAAGTCTGTTTATCTATGATCTCTTTGGGGTACAAACCCAGCAATGGTATGGCTGCATCAAAGGGCAGGCATTCTTTTATAGCCCTTTGAGCATGATTCCAAATTGCCAGCCAGAATGGCTGGATCTGTTCACAACTCCACCAGCAATGCATTAATGTCCCAATTTTGCCACATCCCCTCCAACATTCATTACTCTCCCCTTATTTCATTTTAGCCAATCTCCTAGGTGTGAGGTGATACCTCAGAGTTGTTTTGATTTGCATTTCTCTAATTATTAGAGATTTGGAACACTTTCTCATGTGCTTATTGATACTTTTAATTTCTTTACCTGAAAATTGCCTATTCATCTCTCTTGCCCATTTATCAATTGGGGAATGGCTTGATTTTTTATAAACTTGCTTTAACTCCTTGTATATATGAGTAATTAGACCCCTGTCAGAGTTTTCCGTTATAAAGATTTTTTCCCAATTTGTTGTTTCCCTTCTGATTTTGAATATATTGTTTTTGTTTGTACAAAAACTTTTTAGTTTAATATAATCAAATCATTTAATTTACATTTTGTAATTTTCTCTAACTCTTGCATGGTTTTAAAGTCTTTCCTTTCCCACAGATCTGACAAGTAAACTATTTTGTGTTCACTTAACTTGTTTATAGTTTCCCTCTTTATATTCAAGTCGTTCACCCATTCTGAATTTATCTTGGTGTAGGGTGTGAGATGTTGATCTAGACCTAATCTCTCCCATATTGTTTTCCAAATTTCCCAGCAGTTTTTGTCAAATAGTGGATTCATGTCCCAAAAGTTGGGCTCTTTGGGTTTATCATACACTGTCTTGCTGATGTCATTACCCCCCAAGTCTATTCCATTGATACCCCTCTCTATCTCTTAGCCAGTACCATATTGTTTTGATGACTGCTGCTTTATAGTATAGTTTAATATCTGGTACTGCTAGGCCCCCTTCCTTCACATTTTTTTTCATTATTTCCCTTGATATTCTTGATCTTTTGTTATTCCAAATGAAATTTGTTATAGTTTTTTCTAATTCAGTAAAGAAGTTTTTTGGTAGCTTGATAGGTATGGCACTAAATAGGTAAATTAATTTGGGTAGAATTGTCATTTTTATTATGTTAGCTCGTCCTACCCATGAGCAATCAATGGCTTTCCAATTGTTTAGATCCAGTTTTATTTGTTTGGAAAGTGTTTTGTAGTTGTTTTCATATAATTGCCGTGTTTCTTTTGGTAGGTAGATTCCTAAGTATTTAATATTGTCTAGGGTGATTTTGAACGGTGTTTCTCTTTCTACTTCTTGCTGCTCTAGTGTGTTGGAAATGTATAGAAATGCTCATGATTTATATGCATTTATTTTGTATCCTGCAACTTTGCTGAAGTTGTTGATTATTTCTACAAGCTTCTTAGTTGATTCTCTAGGATTTTTTAAGTAGACCATCATATCATCTGCAAAGAGTGATAGCTTAGTCTCCTCCTTGCCTATTTTGATACCTTCAATTTCTTTTTCTTCTCTAATTGCAACTGGTAGTGTTTCTAGTACTATGTTGAATAATAGAGGTGATAATGGGCATCCTTGTTTCACTCCTGATCTTATTGGGAAGGCTTCTAATTTATCCCCATTCAATATGATGTTTGTTGATGGTTTTAGGTATATACTGTTTATTATTTTTAGGAAAGGTCCTTCTATTCCTATATTTTTCAGTGTTTTCAATAGGAATGTATGCTGCATTTTGTCAAAGGCTTTTTCAGCATCTATTGAGATAATCATGTGATTTTTGTTTGTTAGACTGTTGATAGGGTCAATTATGTGGATGGTTTTCCTAATGTTGAACCAACCTTGCATTCCTGGTATAAATCCCACCTGATCATGGTGGATGATCTTTTTAATTACTTGCTGGAGTCTCTTTGCTAGTGTTCTATTTAAGATTTTTGCATCTATGTTCATTAGGGAGATTGGTCTGTAGTTTTCTTTCTATGTTTTTGATCTCCCTGGCTTTGGAACCAGTACAATATTTGTGTCATAAAAGGAATTTGGTAGGACTCTTTCTTTGCTTATCATATCAAATAATTTGTATAGTATTGGGATTAGCTGCTCTTTGAATGTCTGATAAAATTCACTTGTGAATCCATCAGGCCCTGGCGATTTTTTCTTAGGGAGTTCTTTGATGGCTTGTTCAATTTCTTTTTCTGATATGGGATTATTTAGGTATTCTATTTCTTCTGCTGTTAATCTAGGCAGTTTATATTTTTGTAAATATTCGTCCATATCTCCTAAATTGTTATATTTATTGCCATATAATTGGGCAAAATGGTTTTTAATGATTGCCTTAATTTCCCCTTCATTAGAGGTGAGGTCTCCCTTTTCATCTTTGATACTATCAATTTGGTTTTCTTCTTTCCTTTTTTTTATTAGATTGACCAGTACTTTGTCTATTTTATCTGTTTTTTCAAAGTACCAGCATCTAGTCTTATTTATTAATTCAATAGTTCTTTTACTTTAGATTTTATTAATTTCTCCCTTGGTTTTTACTATTTCTAATTTAGTTTTCATCTGGGGATTTTCGATTTGCTCACTTTCTAATTTTTTGAGTTGCATGCCCAATTCATTGATCTCTTCCCTCCTTAATTTGTTAATATATGCACTCAAGGATATAAATTTCCCCCTGAGTACTGCCTTGGCCGCATCCCACAGAGTTTGGTAGGATGTCTCATCATTGTCATTTTCTTCAATGAAATTGTTGATTGTTTCTATGATTCCTTCTTTGACAAATTGGTTTTGAAGAGTCATATTATTTAATTTCCAATTAGTTTTTGATTTTCCTGTCTAGGTGCCCTTACTAATTATTATTTTTATTGCATTGTGATCTGAGAAGTTTACATTTATTATTTCTGCTCTTTTGCATTTGTTTGCAATGATTCTATGCCCTATAACATGGTCAATCTTTGTGAATGTGCCATTTGCAGCTGAAAAGAAGGTGTATTCCTTTTTGTCCCTATTTATTTTTCTCCACATATCAATTAAATCTAATTTTTCTAGGACTTCATTCACCTCTCTTACCTCTTTCTTATTTATTTTTCGGTTTGATTTATCTAGATCTGACAGAGGACTATTTAGATCTCCCACTAGTATGGTTTTACTCTCTATTTCCTTCTTGAGCTCTGCCAGTTTCTCCTTTATGAATTTGGGTGCTATGCCACTTGGTGCATAGATATTGAGCAGTGTTATTTCCTCATTGTTTATACTGCCTTTAATCAGGATGTAATGACCTTCCCTGTCTTTTTTAATCATATCTATTTTTA
>NC_058130.1:480686494-480766169 GCF_016433145.1 Gracilinanus agilis
TATATATATATATATATATATATATACATATGTATATATGTATGTATGCATGTATATATTGCCATGAACTATTATGCTAAGTTTTTCTAAGTAAGTCATTTTTAGATATAGGCCTATATTCTTTGCTTTTAGAAATATCATTTTCCATGCCTTCTGATTCTTTAATGAAGAAGTCTCTTAGCCTGTGTAAGAATAACAGTGGTTCCACAGTATTTGACTTTCTTTTCTAGCTTCTTGTAATAGTTACTCCTTGGCTTGAGAGTTTTGGAGTTTGGTTATAATAGTCCTGACATTTTATAATTTTGTATTTTTTTTAGGAGATGATCAGTGGATTCTTTCAATTACTACTTTAATCTTTTGTTCAAGAACATCAGAGCAGTATTCTCTGATAATTCCTTGCAATATGGTGTCCAGGTTCTTTTTTTTTTTCTTTTTTCATCTTGACTGAAAGACAATACAATGATTCTTATATTATCACTCTTAGTTCTGTTTTCTAGGTCAGTTTTTTTTTTCCGGTGATAAGTGTCAGATTTTTTTCTATTTTGTCATGTTTTTAATTAGTTTTATTATTTCTTGCTGTTTTATGAAGTCATTAGCCTCCATTTGTTCAATTCTTATTTTTGTACTTCCATTTTAAGGAGTTATTTTCTTCTTTGAGATATTATATTTCCTTTTTCTAGGGAAATATGTTTACTTTATTAAGATTTTGTTTTATGCTGTTGGCTTTTCCCATCATTTTCTCATTTAATTTTTTCTAAGATTATTATTATTTGTTTTTCTATCACCTTTTTAAAAATCCTTCCAGGATTCATTTTAGGTTTGATATTTTTTTTTCCATTTTCCTTTAAGGCTTCACATTTTTTTAAATTTCTGTCCTCTTCTGAGTTCCCATTTTGGTCATCTCTCTTGAGAAATTTTTCTAGCTTCAGACTTTTCCTCAATTCTTTTCTCATTTTGGGGTTATATTTTCCCCTTGATTTTAATTATATGCTGAAGACTATCTCCATTCTTGGGATATAAGGAGTATTCCCCCATGCTGTTACTCTTCCTTGGCCAATGGAATTGTTGACATCCCAGATTATGCATTCTGTAGAGATGGCCTGGTTAGCTAACTATGTAGAAGTTTGCAGCTGAACAGGTCAACTGGGTTAAGTTGTGTTTTGTTCAATCCCTCTTAGATTGGGCCTTATTTGGCTGAGTTCTTCATTCTGCTGACAGTGCTGGGCCATGCTCAGCCTCTGGTGTTTATGAACTATGCAGGATCATTTTCCTTCTAGTGTTTCCCATTCTTTATTGTGTTGATTTCAGCTTTTACAGGGCTGAGGCTGTATAGAGTTTGCTGTGCCCTTTCCCCTGCTGCATATACTCTATTGTATGAGAATTCTTCTGTGCCTTCTTCTGTGCCTCCTCCTCAGACTTCAGTGAGATGAGTCCTTTCTGTATTTTCACATTGTTCTGGACCAGAGCCCTGCTTCACCCCTTAATTTGTAGTTTCCATCACTCTAGAATTCATTTTGAAGCATTTTAGTCTTCTCTGGGCATTTAAAAAGTGGTTGATGGACTTCCTGGTTAAGATGGTGATAGAGTAAAAAGGAACTGCTTAACCTCTTCTAACCGAAACATATAGGACAGTTCAAGAAGACATAAAAACAAATCCAGAGGAACCAAGGTACCCCACAACAGGGCACAGCATTGGAAGTATGTGGAATCAGGGCATTTCCATGCTATAAAGGGGTGAAACAGCTCTCACTAAAACGAGAGCTGAAAAACCCCCTCTCCCCCCATACCACCTACAGTGCCAAAGCCAGCACACAAGATTTAGAGCAAGTTTGGGGCACTCATTAAGTCCTCGGCAGCTACCTGGGGTCACCAGGGCATGCCCCTTAGAGCAGCAAGACTAAAGACCCCAAGAGTCTAAAGAATGGGCGGTCTTTGAACACAGACCCTGAGAGCAGGCACAAGTGTGGGCATGGACGCAAGAGCAGACACAAATCTTGAGTAAAGGCAAGGACTCAGATCCTGAGTGCAGGCATGCACTTTGAGTGGGGCTCAGTGCAGAGGGGTGTAAGGCTGGGGAAGCAGTGCCCTGAGGCTGTTAAAGGACCCTTGAGCAGATGAATAAGCAAGGGGACCACCAGTAGGCTTGACCCTGAGAACAACTAGACCTGAGACCTCAGGAGCCTAAAGAGTGCAGATAGGCCCTGAGTGTGAGGATAAATGTGAGAGGGTGCAGGGCTAACAATGGCAAGCGAGAGACAAGAACCCCAAAAGAGAAAGATTATCAAGAAGAAATCTGTAACACTCAACAACTTTTACACATATAAAATCCAGACAACAGAGCAAACAACAGAGGAGAACAAATAAGTAATCATATCCAAACCTTCCCAAAATAATGAAAACTGGCCACAAGCTATCGAAGAGTTCAAATCTGAGATCATGAGAAAGATGGAGGAGATTTGGCAAGAGAAGTGGGAAATGGCTCAAAAGAAAATTAACAGGTGAGAAGACAAAAACTCCCAATTGGAGAAAGATGCCCCAAAATCAAACGAAATGGTAAGCAAATTGGAAACCAAAATCTTGCAAGAAAATCTTGAAAGGCAGAATTTCACAATTGGAAAATGAGGCAAGTAAATTGAGACCAGAAATGACCAGATTGAAAAAGAAAAGGAAAAGATTACAGCCAAAAACCAGTCCCTAAAGGCTAGAATTGAGCAATTAGAAGCTAATGCTCTCTCAAGACAGCAAGAGCAAATAAAAAATGTCAAAAGACTGATAAAATAGAAGGAAACATGAAATATCTCAATGAGAAAGTGACAGACCAAGAAAACCAGTCTAGAAGAGACAATTTGAGAATCATTGGTCTGACTGAAAAAGTAGAAAATAATAGAAATTTAGACCCCATACTAAAAGAAATTATTCAGCAAAATTGCCCTGAAGTTCTACAATAAGTGGGCAATATAGACATTGAAAGGATCCATAGATCACCCTCTACACTAGACCCAGAAAAGACAACCCCCAGGAATATAGTAGCCAAATTCAAAAGCTTCCAAGTAAAAGAAAAATATTTTACAAGAAGCCAGAAAGAGACAATTCAGATATCTAGGAACACCAATCAGGATCACACAGGATCTGGCAGCCTCCACTCTAAAAGACCGCAAGGCTTGGAATATGATATTCAGAAAGGCAAGAGAGCTGGGTCTACAACCAAGGATCACCTACGCATCAAAACTAACAATATACTTCCAGGGGAAAGTTTGGGCATTCAACAAGACAGAAGATTTCCAAGTATTTGCACAGAAAAGACCAGGACTAAATGGAAAGTCTGATATCCAACCACAAAAATCAAGAGAAACATGAAAAGGTAAATAAGAAACAAAGGGGAAAGAAAGAAAGCTCATATTTTTTTAATTTGCCTCTTTAAGGGCTTCCATATGATCTAATTATCTGTATTCCTATGTGTAGAAATGCTATGTATAATTCTCTGTAGTGAACTCTATTCACTATTTTAGTAATCAGAAGACTAATTCATAGGGCAAGGTTGGAATACTAAATGGTAAGATGATATGGTGGGTGGTAAAGAGAGGGGGTGAATAGTAGAGGACACCAAGAGAAACTTGAATGAATAGGAAAAATAGGATATTCTATTACACACAAAGAGGGCATGGGAAGAGGAAGCGATTTTTACTATTATAAGAAGGAGAAGAAGAGAGCATTAAGAGGTAATATTTAAACCTTACTCTCAGTGTAATTAACCCTGAGAGGGAAGAATAACTTCATCCATTGGGATATAACACTCTATTGAATGCTACTGAGAAAATCGGAAGGGATAAATCAAGGGGAGCAAGGGAGTGGGGAGATCAAAAAAGGGAGGGGAGAAGAAGGAGTAGAGAATTCATTAGGCCTTAAAAAATAAAAATAAAAAGAGTCTCTAGCAAAGAGACTCCATCAAGTAATCAAGAGTATCATCCACCATGATCAGGTGGGATTTATACCAGGAATGCAAGGATGGTCCAACATTTGGGAAACCATCCACATAATTGACCATATAAACAATCTAACAAACAAAAATCACATGACTATCTGAATAGATGCTGAAAATGCCTTTGACAAAATACAGTACCCATTCCTATTGAAAACACTGGAAAGTATAGGAATAGAAGGACCTTTCCTAAAAATAATAAACAGTATATACCTAAAACCATCAACAAGCATCATATGCAATGGGGGTAAATTAGAAGCCTTCCCAATAAGATCAGGAGTGAAACAAGGATGCCCATTATCACCTCTATTATTCAACATAGTACTAGAAACATTAGCAGTAGCATTTAGAGAAGAAAAAGAAATTGAAGGTATCAAAATAGGCAATGAGGAAACTAAGCTATCACTCTTTGCAGATGATATGATGGTCTACTCAAAAAATTCCAGAGAATCAACTAAGAAGCTTGTAGAAATAATCAACAACTTTAGCAGAGTTGCAGGATACAAAATAAATGCACATAAATTATCAGCATTTCTATATATTTCCAACACATTGGAGCAGCAAGAGGTAGAAAGAGAAACAATACTTAAAATCATCCTAGATAACATAAAATACTTGGGAATGTATCTACCAAAACAAACATAGGTATTATATAAAAATAATTACAAAGCAGTTTCCAAACAAATAAAACTAGATCTAAACAATTGGAAAACCATTGATTGCTCATGGTTAGGAAGAGCTAACATAATAAAAATGACCATTCTACCCAAATTAATTTACCTATTTAGAGCCATACCTATGTAACTACCAAAAAATTTCTTTACTGAATTAGGAAAACAGAATAACAAAAGATCAAGAATATCAAGGGAAATAATGAAAAAAATGTGAAGGAAGGGGGCCTATCAGTACCAGATGTTAAACTATATTATAAAGCAGCAGTCATCAAAACAATATGGTACTGGCTAAGAGACAGAAGGGAGGATCAGTGGAATAGACTTGGGGTAAGTGACGTCAGCAAGACAGTGTATGATAAACCCAAAGAGCCCAATTTTTGGGACAAAAATCCACTATTTGACAAAAACTGCTGGGAAATTTGGAAAGCAATATGGGAGAGATTAGGTTTAGATCAACATCTCACACCCTACACCAAGATAAAGTAAGAATGGGTGAATGACTTGAATATAAAGAGGGAAACTATAAATAAACTAAGTGAACATAAGATAGTTTACTTGTCAGTTCTCTGGGAAAGGAAATATTTTAAAACCAAGCAAGAGTTAGAGAAAAATTACAAAATGTAAAATAAATGATTTTGATTATATTAAACTAAAAAGTTTTTGTATAAACAAAAACATTGTAGCCAAAATCAGAAGGGAAACAACAAATTGGGGAAAAATCTTCATAATAAAAAACTCTGACATTGGTTTAATTACTCAAATATACATGGAGTTAAAACAATTGTATAAAAAATCAAGCCATTCCCCAATTGATAAATGGGCAAGAGACATGAATAGGCAATTTTCAGATAAAGAAATAAAAAATATCAATAAGAACATGAGAAAGTGTTTTAAATCTTGTAAAGTTAAAAAGACCTTGTACCCCTTTAAACTACATTATCCAAACTCCTTTTCACTATACTCATAATTCCTTAAGCCTTTTCCTATTGGTTGTGGGTTTCAAAGGCTGTTTGGTTATGGTTGTTGTGGGTGTGGTCAAGGGGCTTTTGGGGGAGGAGGTGGCATGGTAAGGTGAGTTGGGACTCTTTCCCTGCGCTTTTAATATAATCCTTATAAACATCATACTTTGGAGGCAGTGAATATTAATTTTAAAACTTACAATCTCTAATAATTAGAGAAATGCAAATCAAAACAACTCTGAGTTACAACCTCACACCTAGCAGATTGGCTAAAATGAAAGAAGGGGAGAGTAATGAATGCTGGAGGGGATGTGGCAAAAATGGGATATTAATGCATTGCTCGTGGAGTTGTGAACTGATCCAACCATTCTGGATGGCAATTTGGACCTATGCTCAAAGGGCTATAAAAGAATGCCTGCCCTTTGATCCAGCCATACCATTGTTGGGTTCTCACCCCAAAGAGATGATAGATAAACAGACTTGTACAAAAAATATTTATAGCCTCGCTTTTTGTGGTGGAAAAAAACTGGAAAATTAGGTTATGTCCTTCAATTGGGGAATGGATGAACAATTTGTGGTATATGTTGGTGATGGAATACTATTGTGCTCAAAGGAATAATAAACTGGAGGAATTCCATGTGAACTGGAAAGACCTCCAGGAATTGATGCAGTGTGAAAGGAGCAGAGCCAGAAGAACATTGTACACAGAGATCAATACACTGTGGTAAAATAAAATGTAATGGACTTCTGTACTAGCAGTAATGCAGTGACCCAGGACAATTCTGAGGGACTTATGGAAAAGAACACTACCCTCATTCAGAGGAAGAACTACAGGAGTGGAAACAGAAGAAAAACAACAGCTTGAACACATGGGTTCAGGCGAACATGATTGGGGATATAGACTGGAAACTACCACACCAATATCAACAATTTGGAAATAGGTCTTGATCAATGACACATGTTAAAACTAGTGGAAATACGCATCATTCATTTGAGGGAGAGTTCGGGGGTTAAGGGGAAAGTAGGGGCATAAATTATGTAACCATGTTAAATTTTCTATAAAAAATATTAATAAATGTTTATAAAAAAAATAAAAAAAAGTGGTTGATGGGCTCAGAGTATTTCTTTCACATTTTGGCAACCACATTTATAGGTTTCTCTCTGCCTAATCTACTTGCCATCAGACTTGATTCCTTTTTGAAAAAAATTTACTTTAAAAAATATAACTTGGTTAATGATTTTTGTATGAAAACACATTAATTTCCTCACATATATCCTGTCATTACATTATTGCAAGTATCTTTATATTCAGAAACTTATTCTTGATTGTATTCTTTGACTGACTTTTCTTGAAATGAGCATTTCTAACCATTGGATGACCTTTTTTCCTCTATAATTTTCATCAACTATTTTCACAAAATCTTCTCAAGTCAGTCTAAATTCTTATTTCCTCTACTGTAACACAAAACCTAGGATGATGTGTTCTCTTCTCTTGAAAGTTCACATCATATCAAACCCTGCCACCAGTTCCTTCTTATTAATGAAAAACAGTTCTGGAAAAGAATTTTCCCTAATTTATTGTTCAAACATTTGTAGGATGAAATTATCAATAAGACAAATCAAGAAATTAATAGTTCTGCTGGGTTTAGCATAAGTAATGCTCAAATAGATGTCTAAATAATTATACTCTGCCTATACTATAATTTCTTGCCTATAAGCAATATGTGTGAACTGTTTATCAAACTCATGAATTAATTTTCTTTCTAGTCCAGGTGGTTTATAAAATATCACTGTGAAACAACCACTTAAATGTTTTCATTTATCATTGATTCTTTTTCTGTAGTATCTAACCTTTGCTTCTTACTAGCTATGTGACTCAATGAAAAACACTATAGAATATCTCTTCAGTAAATAAGGAGATTTGGGAATATCAATTTCATTACTCAGCTTACAGGATTGTTGTGAGAAAATTAGTTTGTAAATCTTAAAGGCACTATGTAAATGTAAGTCAAAATATTTTCTGAGATAAAATCCTTTTCCTTAGCATGTAACAGAATTCTCTCTTTTGATTGAGGCTGCTCTCATACTAAAATTACAGTCAGGAAATTCAGGAACCTTAAAAATATTACTACTACTACAAAACTTTAATTCATTGATATGGTTATTACTACTGGGATGCTGCAGAGTTGGTTGCCATGACATCAGGCTATTATTTTAGCTTATGCAGAAGCCTATTTTCAAAGAATCACAACTGTTGTTTGCAGGACAACATAGATAGTGAATTTCTTGAAATCATATCAGAAGAAGACTAACTCAAGGACTTTATGGTTTTAGCTTGGAAAACGCAAAAATTTTGGGGAAGTTCAGTAGCTCAGTGAATTGAGAGGCAGGTCTAGAACTGGGAGGTCCTGGGTTCAAATATGGCCTCAATCACTTCCTAACTGTGTGAACCTGGGCAAGTCATTTAACAACTGTTCCCTAGCCTTTACACTTCTTCTGCTTTGGAACCAATACATACTATTTATTCTAGGAATGAAGGTAAGGGTGTAAAAAATTAAAAATAAAAGAAAATGGAAAACTTTGAGGGAAAGATACAATATGTATTTCAAATATTTAATGAGAAAGAGGAAATGGAATTGCTCTGTTTTCCTCAGGGCAAGAACTCAGAGCAATGGGTATAAATTTTAAAGAGGCAAAGTTAGGAAAAGATATACATTGTAAATGAAATAGCTATCAAAAATAGAATTGGCAATACTTGTATTTGGTTTATTTTAATTAGAGTATTGGGACAAAAAGGACTAAATTCCTAAAAATCCTTTAATAAATGCTTGTTGACTTGACTTATTGCCTTCAATGAATTATGAATTCAGTAATACTTAACTAAATGAGGTAGCAAGTTGGTAACTTCATATAAGACATATGAAGAATTGAAGTAGTTTTATAGGATGTTGTTACTGTTGTTGTCATCCCAAAACTAAATTCTTTATTTTAACAGATCAGTGAAAGTTATCTTTAATGAATAAGTGTAATTTGAAAACAAAACTCCACCTACATGCTAATCAGAGGAAATGAAATAATCATGTTTCACAAACTCATATAAAATTCATTTAATGCAACCAGCTTATTACCTTACTAAGCTTAATCCCTTTATAACATCTGGCGAGCATAAGTAATAAAAAAACCTGCAATCTTCTGAAACAACAAAAATGAATCTGGCAAGAATTACATTTATTTTAGGCAGTGTCTCCATAATGGCTTGTTCGTTCATGCAAGGTCTGTGCAACATTTGGTTTTTAAAAGTCCCAAATCTAGTGCAACAAATGCTAGAAATATATGATTATTATAAATGGTTTGCCTTTACCCTAGCCAAATGCATATGTTTCATCACCACAGCTATTGCAATTATCCTATCTCTTTGGCAATTCCTTGTAATCTCTAAGGCAGTTCTGACTCACCTGTGTAATTACTTTAAGACATCTCCTGCAAAAACTGATCCTGACTCTGGGGAACTAGTAGAGAATATCAAGCTACTGTTCCAAGTGTTAAAATAAATTAGAGGGGGGAAAGAATTAGATAAGCAAACAATCCTCAAATTGGAGAGTGTGGAATTGGAATTTTTAGGATGCAATAACAAAGCAGAACAAAATCGTCCCCACATTGTTATCTATGTGGACGGATTGGGCACGTCCTTCAATTTTGTAGATTTAGGCAGCAAAAAGACTTTTCCAGAAATGATAATCAAAATTAGAGAGACAGAGACAACAGAAAGACCTTCTATAATTCTAGATGGTCTAAGAATAACAATGTCTCAAAAAGAAATGATGATAACAAACATGATGGTGCGTGCTGTAACCATGCATGTAAAAATACAGTCAATCCCCTTCATTAGATGATATGGAAAGATATATTCAAAAGGGAACGAAACCTAAGAAGTCATTATGAATCATGATTCCTGATTTAAAACCTTCTAATCAATGTAATTTGGGCATGGCAGAGTCTAATCTAAGTGAGGAAAGCAAAATGAGAAATCTGGGCAAAATAGAGCAAGTGTCTAAAGTAAGCAACACAGAACATACACATAGATCTGTGGTAGATAATCACAATGGGAAGAAATAATGCAAATGCGCAGAGAAATCTATGGCAATAATGAGGATGATTATATAAGGGATCTGTTTTCTCATTCCATATCACACACATTGGGTGAGAGGCATAAGGATCAATCAATCCATTACCAAAGCTCACATCAGGAGACTTTACAATCTTGTTCAGAATCATCAAAAACTCAAATTCCTCTCTTTATTCCAAGTATAAAACAAAGGGGCAACTTGGATAAAGAACATTATGGGGAGGATTTACAAAGTTTCCAGAAAGGAACACTTTCAGTAACCTCGGGGGAATTAGATGCCAAAAGTTTATCCCATTCATGTGCTTTAGACACCATGTTACAGATTGAGGTTAAAGAACAAAACAGTCAGTATGTTGGCAAAGATTTGATTTTAAAGGCGCAACCCACTGAATTGCAGGATGATAGCAGCTTTTTAGGAAATTCCACATCTACCTTTCTCAATCCCTTAGCTATAAAATTTCATCCAAAACTTTGGGGAAGGGAAAGGGAACAGTTGTTATCTCCAGTAACCAGTGTGGCTAATGATAACATCAATGGAATTATGGCTGTGATTGATAACAAAAATCATCTGACTTTAGTCACACAAACATCAGGGCAAAATAAGGAACATCAGTCATCTTTTGAATCAGTAGTTGTACCTGAAGTGTTGAAGGGAACACAATCTAACTACCATACATTCCTGGATACTACTGAAGGGAAAACTTCTGATTTGGGGCATGACAGTTCTTTAAATATCAGTGGATGGTAAATCAAATCAAACCTCCATTTCTGCAGCCCTTAGAGAGAGCCGACATGAAACTTGCACAAATGACAATGACTTACAAGCTCTCAATGAGAGTATGCTCTTTAAGCCTGCTTTCTGTATTCCTGATTCTAAACTGAACTTGCCAAATGGTGCTATAAGAAGTTTGGGTTTAGACACAAAAGACCATGTGTAACACTGGATCAATGATAAGTGTACAAAAAATACTGAGGATTCTTTATTACCCCTAGTGCCAGTGAAGTCCAATGACAGTGGAGAACCATTAGTTACCCTAGAAATCGGCGGGGTATACTATGCAGGACTACTGGACACTGGTGCAACTTGTTCTGTTTTACACGAGGCACCCAAAGGATGCCAATATCAAGGCAGTTTGAGAGTAAGAAGAGCTTCTGGGGGTATCACAACAAGTCCCGAAGCTAAAAATTAAAATGCTAAAATTTGGACATCTAACTCTTGAACACACCTTCTTATCGATGCCATCGTGTCTTTCAAATCTTGTGGGACAAGATCTCCTATGCAAATTGGCCGCAACCATCCAATATCAACAGGATGGACAAATTTATTTACACCTACTAGAGGGATCTCTAAATCACCATCCCATTTTATTTTTAGACCCATGTAGTGAGGAACCATCATACCAATCAACAGATAACATCTATGAGGTTCCAGACAATATTTCATATTACGTGTGGGCTAAAAATTCAAATGAGGTGGGCAGGATATTGTCAGAGGAACCAGTAAAGATAGAGGTAAAAGAAGGTATACCTCCAAGAATTCCTCAGTTCAGACTTATCCAAGAGGCAATAGAGGGAATGAAACCCAACATAGAGTTTATTAAAGCAGGGTATATTAAAATATGGCTTTTCACAACATAATACACCAATCATGCCTGTAAGAAAGCCAAATTATCTCCTGATGGTAAGACTCGATGACGTTCAGTACAAGATCTCAGAGCAATGAATGACCATGTGCAAAAGACCTATGCCATGGTACCAAGCCCATCAGAAATCATAGCAGCCATTCCACCTGAAGGTGCTTGGTTTACTGTTCTGGACCTGAGCTCTGCGTACTTCCCTATTCCCCTGCACAGAGACAGCCAGAAGCTGTTCGCTTTCTCATGGGAAGGCAAATCCACCCTATGGACCCGTCTGTCCCAGGGTTTCTCGGATTCAGCTTTGGTTTTCTGTCAAATGCTGCAGAGAGACCTTGAGTCGATAACTTTCCAAAACAGCAAAATGGTACATTATGTTGATGACATCCTGCTAATGTCACCATCTGCTGAAGTCTGTTACACTGATAGTGTACACTTAATCAAAGAGCTAGGCAAAAGGGGCCATAAAATTTCCAAATCAAAACTTTAATTCATGAAGGAAAAAGTAAATTATTTAGGATTTATCCTAGAAAAAGGCTCCAGAAGAATTTCCCAAAAGAGAACACAAGATATACAAAATTTGAGTTTACCTAAGACCAAGAGGCAACTCAGGGCAATCATAGGAATAACAAGTTTATGTAGAAACTGGATTCCAGGTTATGCTCTCATCTCAAGACCTCTGATAGAGCTAACCAGGAAGGAAATTCCAGAACCTTTAAAGCTGACTAAAGATCATGTCCTTGCAATAGAGAAATTAAAATCACTTACTCTATCAGCTCTAGCCCTAGGTATTCCTGATAATGACAACCATTCCTACTTTATGTACATGAAGATAAATGGATAACCTCTAGTGTTCTCACACAAACATTCAGGAATAGAGTAAGACCAGTCGCTTACTACAGCTCTAAATTAGATCCTGTGATTTGTGGTATGCCTAGTTGTTTAAAAGCCATAGCTGCTGTAGCCATCATAATTAGAAAATCTTCATCCTTGGTATTAGGGAGTGAACTGAAAGTATTTTCCCCACACCAAGTGGAATCTACTTTAGGAAACACCATATTACAAGCATTCACCTCCCAAAGACTATCATGATACTAAGCAATCTTGTTGGCTAATGAAAATATAACTTTTCACTGGTGCAGAAACTTAAATCCTGTGACTCCAATTCCAGATTTACCCTTGGAGGGAGAAAGTCTACACATCTGTGAAGATGCACTTAACATCGTGCATAAAACAAGACCTGATTTAGACGATAAGCTGATGCAAAACCCTGATATAACCTTATTCACAGATGGATCGTCATACATAGTAGACAATCAGAGATATACCAGAGCAGCTGTAGTTACAGCCTCTGAGACCCTTTGGTACTCATCATTACCATCTACCATGAGTGCTCAAGGAGCAGAATTAGTCAGTTTGATACACACTGAAATTTGCTGAAAATCTCAAAGCAAACATACTGATTCGAATTATACTGTTTCAGTCGTGCATCATTCTGCTGAAATCTAGAAAAATAGAGGCTTCATTACAACCAATGGCAAACAAATAGTGTATGAGAATTTAATCAATCAGTTGTTGGATGCAATCCAATTATCAGCCCAAGTGTCAGTCAGCCATTACAAAGTTCATACCAAAATCCAAGGGTCAGTGGAATTAGGGAACAAATGTGTAGATATCACAGCCAAATATGCAGCAAAGTATGGACCACTTACAATTCTGAACTTATTTTTGGTGGAGGAATATGATCTTAAAACACATGCTCTCCAAAGGAAGTGAAGGATTGGAAGAAACATCACTGTGCATACCTTGCTAGTGGAGTTTGGCTGGGAGCAAATGGAAAACCTATGTTACCTAACTCCCTATATTTCACCTTTTGCAATACACTACACCAGAAAGGGCATTATGGAAGTCTGGGCATTGCAGATTCCATAAATAGGTATTGGAATGCAAGGGGCATATATGAAGTTGCTATGAGAGTTTCACAGAGGTGCAAAATTTGTATGCATTATGACTAGACAATCACAAAAGTCCACAGTCTGGGAGGAAAACCTTTAGCTGACACACCTTTTGAATGCTTACAAATTGATTACATCACAATGCCAAGGAGTCAAGGTTATAGATATGCTTTAGAGATAGTGGATAGATTAACTAAATGGCCAAAAGCTTTTCCAGCAAAACATAACACCTCAGCATTTGTTGTGAAAATCTTACTGAGAGAATTGATACCCAGATTCTCTATTCCGCTACATTTTACATCAAATTCTGGGTCCCATTTCACGAATAAAATTTTAGCTACACTTTATGAAACCTTAGGAGGCAAACAACATCTTCACTCAATATTTAGACCACAGTAGAATGGGCAGATTGAACCTCTGAATAAATCTTTGAAGACTCTAGTAGCAACATTATCTGTAGAATCTCACATTAAATGGCCTGATGCATTACCATTGGCACTATTCCACCCCCAACAGCATTACACATGTTTCCCTGTTCTAAATGCTTTAGGGACATCCACCTTTCCATGGCAAATCACCTCAAAGCATTCACAAATGATCACACCTGGGTGTGGAATGCAAAATCTATGAATATATTAAGTTACTGAAGCCATGATTAAATCAACTCCATAAATTAGGATTGATACATCAAAGAGCACCCTTTGATTTTAATCTACACAACTTCCAAACTTGAGATTATGTTTACACCAGAAACTTTGCTAGGAAGTCTGTGTTAGAACCCAAGTGGCTTGGACCATTCCAAATAATTCTAACTACTCTGAGTGCAATCAAAATTAAAGGAAACGATCCTTGGTTCCATGTGACCCATGTCAAGCCAGCAAAAGACATGTCCCAACAACAACCGCAAGACCCAGATACTATACAGCACAAAGATCAACTAGCACCAACCAATCAGTCAAATAAGTCCTCAGAAAGTCTACAGTCTATACATGAGACCATAGAACCACAGCAGCAGTCAGAACAACAATCAGAGCATGAATCAGAACCAGAATTAGATCAAGAGCCAGTAAAAATTCAGATATTAAATCACATTTTATACCCAAATGATTATCCCAATCCCAGTTACTTAGAAGAATCATCTGTAAACAATTATGACAATGAAAAAGAATCAATGAAAGAAGACACATGTGATTTCCAATCAATCCCAAATCTAGAAACTGATGACAACTAATAAATGAAAGCACAAAGATTAATCATGAACTCCTTACTTACCTATAATCATCTTTATTAAACTGCAAAAGAAAAAGGAAAGAAGAAAAATTATTCATGTTTGACAGACATTTAAACTTTGTTCCTGACCCAAGTCAACACACTAGAACATCAGTTCCAGTGCAAGTTGACAAGTGCGGGATAACATCAAACGACATAAGTTAGGCATTGCTGACTTCACAGATCTTCACAAGGACAGCAAACCTGAGAACTACAAAAGACATCCGTGACCGAATCCATCAGTCACAAGAAGGATATCCACACTGTGAAGAGGAGCATTGGATCAGCATTGGACACATGTATTTGAAGGAAATAACTTACACCCAACAGATTCTCAATGCATACAACACTAGATTCCATCCAAGCAGTACATGCACATTGCAAAAGAATTCCGGTGAAGTATGTAACAGATCATTACACGGATAAGTCACTAGACAACACATAAAACATTTTCCTTACTTCACATCTACATGTGAAACACTAAATTTACATTTAAAAGAGAAGGGCATGTCTGCCTTAATACAGAATTTTCTCTTACTTTGGTTCAGACACCTTCTACTCAAATCACCATTATACTTCATGTAAATATGTAAATTTTGCTTACTAATACTTAGCAATTAATTTTACTAACACATAGGGACAGTTTAATTAGTTTGGTAAGTTAGTATAGGGACAGATTTTTCTAAACTTTCTTTGTAAATATTGTACATAGCATAAGTCTATGGTTTAACCAATAAACTTACAAATAATTATAGTCTTACTTATTCTCACTAACATTTCTAACATAGGCATAAGTGTACTAACATATTCATACACTAACTTTAACAAGTGAATTGAATTTAGGAGGTTAGATTGCAAATTTTTTTCTTATTAATAATTTTCTTGTTAGTTCATAAAATTAGATAGATACATAGATAGAATTCATTACTTTGTTGTAGTTAGCAAATGTTAGCTTTAAGAATGTTTGTGAATGTTTACATTTACTTTGTTTTCCTTTCTGTTCAAAAAATTTTTTTGCAAACTTAAAATCTCCATTCCTTTCCTATACCTTTGCATAACCTGACTTAATTTAGCTTAGTCTAGTTTTAGCATAGTTTAGGAGATAGCAACCATTTTTCTCATTTTGCAAACTTAGTTAGGGATAAGAGCTTAGTTAGATATTAGCTTAGAATAAGAGTGGTAATCCCTTAGACCTTAGTAACCACTAAATGTTGCAAGCTGCAAATTTAGAAAAGAGAAAATGGGCAAAATGTAGTGCAAAAGGTTGCATATCAACCCTACAAAGACTTACTGCAGAGTTTCTGACAGTTGAAAAGGGTTTAGAATCCTAAGGTTAGACAGTTGACCCTGCAGACTCGATGAGAGTAGGATGGTCAATTGAGCTCTATCTTTGGATTGAAAACCTGGCCTATATTCTGCAGCTTTTCTCTTAAAATTTGTTAGCTTAACTATTTCCTTTAGATCTCCCTAACCTTTCCTGTTCCCAATCATCCTCTCCCTTCCTAAATTTCTTGGAGTTTTGAAAGGAGGGTGGATCTGAGTGGTAGCTTTCTAACTTGGTAGATTTAGTTTCCCCATAGTCAAATTATCTTACCCTTGTTACAAATTATCTCTTGAATCATTGTATCCAACTTTCCTAACCCTATAGGCTACAAAACCTCTCGGGGCTGAGTTAGGCAGGTCCTTTCTCAGTCTCACATTTCTGTCTCCCCCCAACACCTGAAGCTTTCTCTAGGCAGCTGTTAGTTACCTTGTATCCCTCTGACCCTTCCAATCAACCCTAAAACTCAATAAACCCTGTTTGTCATTTAATCAAACCTTTGGCTAGTTCATTAGTTGATTGATAAGAGAGGTAGAAGGGTAGAAAGGAATAATATTGTCTCTGGGTCTTGAGGGGAATTGGAGGTGTCCATTTTGGAGGAAGCGTAATCTCAATACTTCCTCTGAACTCTTCCTTTGTGAACCTGATAAACTGACTAGAAAGCCCTCTAGTCAGTTTCAAGCCTTTCTTGGCTGGCCCTAACCTTTGTCTGTAAAAGTGCCCTTCCTCCTTGAAGGGTTCAGTCTGTTTCCCTTTAGTGTCTCTGTCTCAAACCTGTGTCTCAGTCTGTGTCTCTCAGGCTGCAACTTCCTGACCAAAATACCTCATCCTCTCCCTGCAACTCTTTATACCTCCGTGTTTATATTCCCTAAACTCAGTCATTCCCTTACTTCTCCTACCATCTCAATTTACCATCTTCACCATTGTACCTTCTTTATCCACTTTACTGCCTTAGGGATCCACAAACCCTATCCACAGTGCCTTATCCCCTATTCACAATACCTTTAGTCCCTCACTTACCTTATCCTCTATTACAACCTTACCTCTGACTTAATTTCCCTATTACTTCTAGCCTGTTCCCTTATTACAACCAACTTATTACAATACTAGATTAATCCCCTTATAATGCTTTCCTTTACATCTTTCTGATTATTAATGTCTAGTGAGATAAACCCTCAGGTTACCCATTGCTATATATATCTTGACCAATGAATGAGATATAAATTAAATAGAAGGAAATTCTATTAGAATTTCTAGAAACCTCTTTTGGTTGATTTGTTTGTTGGTTTTTGTTTTTAATACTTAAAGAAGACCAAAATGATATAAATTTCTTGAGGTCAATATGCAATACAAGCTCAAAGACTATACCAAATATTGTACACAAATAGTCTTCTATGAAGATTTAGTTTGGAGAAGACTACATTTTTGCACCTCAGATTTCTCTTGAGCTATTGTAGTTTTGCTTCACTCATAAAGCATGGTACCTTCTTTGATGTGGGCAGGCCATGATGAATAACTCTTTGCCTTTGACTCCTAAGTGTCCTAATCAATATCAAAGTTCTTCAGAGAGACTTTTACAGTGTCATTGGAATCCACGTATTTCTTCTTCTGACCTCCATGTGATTTCATGTGTTGTTTGAGCTCTTGGTAACATAGTTCTTTCGGCAAAAGTATGTTTGGCTGCAAATAATGTGGCTAGGATGGCAGAGTTTTGCTCTTGGCAGTAGAGTCTGAATTTTTAGTGGTTCAGATTTAGAAAGGACCTCAGTGTTCTATATATTATCTTGCCATGTGATCTTCAGAGTCTTCCAAAGACAATTCAAATGAAAGCAATCTAGTTTTCTGGAATGGCACTAGTATACAATCCAGGTTTCAGAGGCATACAGCAAAGAGGTCAATAAAATGTCTCTGTAAACCTTTAGTTTGGTATGCCGCAAAATATTGCTTCATTGCCACACTTCTTTTAGAGCTTTCCAAACACTGAGCTAGTTCTGTCAATTTTGTGTCAGTTTCATCATAGATGTATATATCCCTGGAATATATACTTCCATAGTAAATGGATTTATCCAAAACATTCATTATTTCTTTATTTGCTGTATCAAATGTCTCTACATATGGGTGGTGTGGTGATGACTGAAAGATAAACTTTTTTTTGGTATTAATGGAAAGCTGCCAAATTACTTCAAAACTGACAAGATTCTCTCTAGCACAAAGGACAGTTTTTTTAAAATTACTTATTGAGTTAAATTAAAATATTTTTCCATGGTTACATTATTCATATTCTTTCTCTTCCCTCCTCCCACTCCCTCCCATAGCCAAAGAGCAATTAAACTGGGTTTTACATGTATCTTTGGTCAAGACCTATTTCCATATTATTAATATTTGAAATAGAGTGATCATTTAGAGTCTACATCCTCAATTGTATCCCCATCAAACCAACTGATCAAAGAAATATTTTTCTTCTTTGTTTCTACTCCCACTGTTCTTTCTCTGGGTATGGATAGCATTCTTCCTCATAAGTCCCTCAGGATTGTCCTGAGTCATTGCATTGCTGCTAGTAGAGAAGTCTATTATATTCTCTTGTGCCACAGTGTATCAGCCTCTGTGTACAAAGTTCTCCTGGTTCTGCTCCTTCCACTCTGCATCAATTCCTGAAGGTCATTCCATTTCACATGGAATTCCTCCAGTTCATTATTCCTTGTAGCACAATAGAATTAAAGGACAGTTTTTCCTAAAAGGAATATTGCTATTATGTCAATACTACAGACTATGAAGAACTGAAGTTAATAGTCACCCAAAAGACAATGGAGACTTGCATGTTAGAACTGACTAGGCTGTAATATATTTCAAACAAGAGAAAACATTGGATTAGGAATATAAAGCATGTTACCAAAGGTATGTATGTTAACATTTTTATTATAATTACAAGGAAGAATAAATAAAAAGACTTACCCCTAGGAAAAAGGGGAAAATTATCCATTTTTCTCTATTTACTATAGAGAAGGGATGACAATTGTGGATTATTTCATATAATTTCAGACAAGATTAAACTCATGCTAAGTTTAGCTGAACTTTATTTAATACACTTTTTGAACCACTGTTAGCAGGGAATGGTTTGTTTAGTAAAGGGAGAGAGATATTCAGAAAGCATGCTTTATAATAGCAAAGGACATCAGTAAACTAAGATCAAATTAAAATAACAACAAAGAAATATATAACCAGTAAGAAAAATCAGGCATATATATATATCAAGAAAATGAATGATATTTTGGAGGCAGCAGAAAATTAATATAAGAAACCCAGCATATTTATTGGACTGCCTATGGTGAAATTGGGTGAGGATCTGGAAAAAAAATTAATGGGACCAGGAGGCCTATATAGGTTATAATAAGCATCTTTTGAAGTAAGAGTCATGTTGAGGAGATCAGAAATTCATGGGGATAAATTTCACAGTTTCCCTTTTTCATGACATTCTTTTTTTATCCACATGCAATAAAATATTTATGCATAAAGATAATTACTTATAATAACATAGCATTCTGGAGAATATGAATTAGCAGGTAACAACCACTGATATGGGAATGACTTTAGAAACCTTTCATTTCTGATTTTTAATACAATGAAATTGAGGACCAGATATGTTCAGATTTTTGAAAAGTTATTTTATTTTGGTGGGATCCCATCTTAAAAACCAGCTCTATTATATAATTACTTTGCTTTGTTTTTATGATACTTTACACTTAAAGCATCTGAAGAATTTAGTGACATCAAATTACATATCCCTATTGCCTGGTGTTTATACACTTTATTATAAAGCACCTCTAAGGAGAGATTAAGTTTCTCATATATATTAGTAAATGAATATAGTAATTATATTTGAAAACTTAAAGATCTAAGCTTTTGAAGTAAGAACTCAACGTTTGCCCAAAATGCTGGAAGAAATGGAAAGTAGTTTGGCAGAAAACTAGGCATAGAAAAATATGTCACATTTATATACCATGATAAGGTCAAAATGGATTAATAATTTAGATATAAAAAGTGATGTCATAAGTAAATCATGGAATCATAAAAAAATGGACAACTCAGATCTATGGATAAAGGAAGAGTTTATTGACCAAACAAAGTTAGAGAGGATCATAGGAAGTAAAATGGATAATTATGATTACATTAAATTAAAAAGCTCTTATACAAACAAATGCAGCCAAAATTGGGACAACAGGGAAGTGAAAAGAATTAAAACAAATTGTCATGACAAAGTCCTCATTTTTCCTCAATGATATAGAGGATGGAGCCAAATTTATAAAAATAAGAGCAATTCTACATTACATAGTTGATCAAATGAGAGGAACAGGCAGTTAGGAAAAAATCAAAACTATCAATATTCACATAAAATTCTCTAATAATTTCTAATTAAGAAAAATCAAATTTTACCAACTCTAAAATAGCATTTCACACCTAACAGATTGGCTAATATAACAAAAAGTAACATCATAAATGTTGAACGAATGTGGAAAAATGATTACACCAATTCACTGTTAGAAGGGCTGTGAACTAGAGCAAACATTCTAGAGAATAATCTACAACTCTGCTTTAAGGGCTATAAAACCTTCCATACACAACAATACCACTAACTAGGTCTATAACACAAAGAGATCAAAAAAGATAAAAGGAAAAGAAAAAAAGTCCTGTTTATACAATATTTAAAGTAGCTCTTTTTTGTGTTGTCAAAAATTGGAAATCAGAGTTATGTCCATCAACTGGGGAATGGCTGAACAAATTGTGGTATGTGATTGTGATGGAATTGTATCATATGAATTGATGAGTAGAATTATTTCAGAAAACTCAGAAGACTTATGGGAACTGGCATTAAGTGACACAGAGCCAGGAGAACATTGTACACACTATAAGCCATATTAGGGAGTAATCAACTACCGAGACTTATCTACTCTGATGAAACTAGTCTAAGACAATTCGAAAGGACACAGGTTGAAAAATGCTATCTATCTCTAGAGAGAGAAATGATAAACTCAAAATGTAGATTGTATCCTTTTTCACTTTTTCTACTTTTTGTCTGTGTTTTCTTTCACAGCATGTCTGATATGAAAATATGTTTTGTATGATTCTACATGCATAATCAAAATCAAACTCATTTCCTCCTCAAAGAGGGAAAATGGGCAAGAGTGAGGGGAAGAATTTAAAACTCAAAAGAAATGAGAGCCTCTGACAAAACTGTAATAATTAACAGAGCCAGTAATTAATGTTAGGGATGGAGGGGAGATAGAGAGAATCTATGAGGTGAGACTCTCTTTTAGCTCTCCCCTCACGCAAATATGCACTGAGAGACTTTGAGGGGGTGTCACCCCAAAACTGGGTGACCTGGATGGTCATGCCATGTGGGAAACCAATAAGAGAACAGATAAAAATCTGAGACTCCTCTTTTGACCCCTTTTGTGATCCTTGTGATTTCTTCTTGAAAAGTATTGTGGCCTTATTAAAAAGCTTTAAGTTCCTATCAAACCTGATTTTAAAGGGTTAACACTGTTCCCTTTTGGCAGGGAATGCAGCTGCCTGGTATAGCCAAGGCCAAAACCTTAGCGGGGACAATTTGACCCTGGCAACTTGGCTTTCTGATAAGAACCCAGTCAAAATTCAGCCTTGGCCTTGGTCTGTTCTGAAGCCAATGAGACTTTTTGTGTTTTGATATGACATAATTTATAACTTCTGTGCATCTGCAAAATTTTGGGGGGGTTCTTTTGTGTGAAATGAGTCTTGAAATATATATAATAAACTCCATGCTCCTGGAGACAGAGCTGGAAGCATGAGGTAAAAGACAACTCCAGTGTCCCTTCCTTATTTCCTTATCAACTAAAGTGTCCTAATTAGATTATCAGAGATGATAAAGAGATCTGGACAATGCCACCCATTGGAGTTGGGGACAAGGTTTCCCTATAAGATGAGGTATGGGGGACCCCAATCTGATTCTGAATGAGGGTGGGGTTCACACAAGCCTCCCCTGATGTCAGTCAACTTCACATTGGGTAGTCTAGCTTCAAGATGTAGGTAGCCAGACCAAGCTGTGATTCCCCTCCCCCTCATCTCTCAGGCATTCTGGAACTCTATCTGACTAATGAATGGCTTTTATTATTTGCAATTCAGGGGTTTGGGAAAGGGGTGAAGGGCAGAGGGATTTTGGGGTGCCCTCTTCCCTATTTCTCCTCCTACCCCATCCTAACTCCCTTTTTAAACAAAATTTTATTGTCTTCTAATTATTTATAGTAATTTTATGTTATTAAAACAGATATAGATACGCTGACTCTGACAAATGCAAAAATGACTAAAGATTTTTAAGTGATTGTTTTGCACCCTCAAATCTATATATGCTAACATCATATTTGCAAAATACATGATATATTGCACATAAAAGTAAGGGCAATTAAAAAAGCCTTAGTGTCAATAAAAGAAGTATTTATACCTACTTATTTCCTTTTATTTTAGTAAAAATATAGTCATTTTGATTTTATTTTTATTCATTAGTATTGACTTGGGAGAATCTTTTACAGGTATAAAGATTAGACAAGTGATTTTATTCATGCAGGTACAATTTATGTATGGAATAATCTTGTGTAAATGTAGTCAACATTTTTGTAAAGTCACCTTGAACCATAAGATATTAAATGAATTGCCTGAATTCACAGTACCATTATTTCTCATAGGTGAGAAAAGAATATAGGTTTACTTCTTTCAAGGTAAGCTATTCAAACCATCTTGCCCTTTAAATTTTGTCAGTTCCTCTCTTGTGTTATTGGTTTGTATGTCTTAGATATCAGAAGCTAAACAGAAATAATTGATAAAAAGTTTTGTTTTTCTTCAAATTTTCTTGTCTTAGGAGTAGCTGGGTGGAACTGTCTGGAATCAGAAAGACTGATGTTGAATTCAAATCTGGCATCAAGGATTACCTTGAGTAAATCACTTAATGATTTTTACCTTAGTTTCCTCTTTTATAAAATGAGTTGGATAAGGAAATGGCAAACCAGTCCAGTATCTTTGCCAAGAAATCTCCAAATTGTATCATGTGGAGTCAGACATGACTGAAAAATAGCAAATCATCAACAACTTCTTATCTAATTGTAATTATATATATATATATGTACATATACATATATATGTATAAATTTATAGAGCAAAATCATTAAGAATAATGCTACCAAAATTATTTTTATCCTTTGAGACTACTTTTTTCTTTGAAATCTTAAAAACTCTTTTGCCATAATTCTGAAAGGACTTGATTCATTTCACTTCTAATTTAAAATAATGATATGACCTTTCATATTCAAGTTGTCCATTCATCTTGACATTTTGTGCAACAATTTTTATTTATAATGTGATCTGAGTTCTAAAAATGTTATTCCTTCAATCTCATTTCTTTTGAGTTCCTAGAGTCTTTGTACCTCTAAATGATTTTTTTAAATTTTATTTCGCCTAATTCTATTAAGAATCCATGAAGTATTTTAATGGTTTATTATTTTAATCTCCAAAATAATTCAGATATCATGATTTTTTAAAAAAAGTAGTATGACCTATTAATTTTCAATGAATGTCTATTCATTAGTTAATTCAATATTTCTTTAAAAAAGTAATTAAATTACTTACATATCTTGACTGTGACTTCTCAGAATTATGGAAATTTCATACATTTTGTATTTATTTTCAATTAAACTTAACTTTCAATTATTTTCTCATATTTTAATCCCTATAAAATGCTATTCATTTTTTGCCATTTTTTGTACCCCACAAATTTGATGGAGATATTGTCTAAGTTTCTTCCTTTTTTCTTCTTCACTACATTTAATATTTCTTGAGAACACAGTGAGTTTTCTGCTTTGGCATAGACATTGTTTGTCTTATACCATAAGAAGAAAACAAAGCTGTTTTATACCTTAAAAAGGCAAAACAAGCTGAATACTGATAACTATTTTTACATAGATCTAGGGTCTAGATTTTTGTTGTTTTTATTTCTCCCATAATGGAAATTATTTTTAAATTTAAAAAGTACTTTATTTTTCTAATTGTATGCAAAAAAATTCCAAATTCTCTACCTCCCTCCTTATTTTTATCCCTTTTTGAGAAGACAAGGAATTTGATAGGTTATTTCTATGAGGTCATGAAAAACCTTATTTCCATATCAGTCATTTTGTGAAAGAAAACATGGACAAACAGGATTAAGAAAGTAAAACAAGGGGGGCAGCTGGGTAGCTCAGTGGAGTGAGAGTCAGGCCTAGAGACAGAAGGTCCTAGGTTCAAACCCGGCCTCAGCCACTTCCCAGCTGTGTGACCCTGGGCAAGTCACTTGACCCCCATTGCCCACCCTTACCAATCTTCCACCTATGAGACAATACACCGAAGTATAAGGGTTTAAAAAAAAAAAGAAAGTAAAACAAACAATATTCTTCAATATGTCTGCTGATTCCATCAGTTTGTTCTCTGAATGTTAATGGCATTTTTTTATCATAAGATGAAATTGTCATGGATCTTTTTGTTGCTGAGAATAACTAAGTTATTCACAATTCATCATCATACAGGATGACTGTTTTTGTTTAGAATAGTATCCAGCTTCTTCTCCTTTCACTTTGTATCAGTTCAGATGTGTAATTCCACTTTTTTTCTTCTGAAAGTATTCTGTTCTTTATTTATTAGAGTGCAAAAGTTTTCATCAAAATAATGTACTACCTTTTCTTCATCCATTTTCTAACTGACGGTCATTTATGTAATTTTCCAATTATTTGTCAGCCCAAGAAGGATTGCTATAAATATTTTTGTCCAAATAAGTACTTTTCCCTTTTTTTGGTATCTCTGGGACACAGGCCTAGTAGTGGTCTTGCTAGGGCAAAGGATAGATAGTTTTAAGCTCTTTGGGCATTGTTCCAAAATGTTCTCTAGAATGTTTTTATTGATTTGTGACTATCAACACTGCATTAGTTTTCTGATTTTCCCACATCCCCTCCAACATTTGTTATTTTCCTTTTCTGTCATATCAGACAATCAGATGAGGTGTTACTTCAGAATTCTATTTGTTTAGAGAATTTTATGTGGCTGTAGATAGTTTTTTTTCATTTAATAATTTTTATTTTTTAGAAAAGTTAACATGGTTACATGATTCATACTCTTAACTTTCCCCTTCACCCCCCGACTTCCCGCCCCATAGCCTATGCACATTTCCACTGGCTGTAGATAATTTTGATTTTTTTTCCCTTTTAAAACTACCTTTTCCTCTTCTGTCTCTGTCTCTCAGTCTCTATCTTTGTCTGTCTGTCTGTGTCTTTCTCTCCTTCCTTCCCCTTTCTATGACATTAGAAACAATTTTTGCCCTGTCTGGAGGGCAAGGGGTATTTCAGATAGAATTACCTGTGTAGGGTAGACAAAACAGTGATCATTCACAGTTAGAGAATAAAATAGTGTTCTGCTAGAATATCGGTGAAGGAAGTATTTGGAGGATTATGGAGAGGACAGAAAGAAACACTGTGTGAGTGAATAATAAGTGAATGAGGGACAGAGTGAGTGACAGCTCTAAATATGTAAGATTTCAAATGTTATTTCAAATTATTGCTTCTTATGATGGAGAGTTACTCTATATTAGGCACATTTTTTTCTCTGAAGTTTTGTGGGTGACTGGATTTGTAGAAAACTATTATTAGGTTAGATTGGTCATTATTAACTCCCATCCCCCAACACACTTAAGTAGACACACATACAGACAAATACACATAACATCTTGATTTAAGGAAAGCCAAATTTGTTTGTCTAATTATTTAAATGGAAAATAATTTTGATACACATCTCAAAAACAAGAAGATGCACATTTCTAGCTGTAAAACTGAAAATACTAAGGCAGAGAGAGGCATGTTAGTAACAATAGAGAGATTGACATTTGCCCTGCATGCCCTCTGGTGTTAAATGAAACATATTGACACAAAGATAAGAAAGATAACGAATGATCTTGTAGCTTAGCTTCATAACAGGGGTGGGTAATTAGGTATAGTTCTTTATATTATATTTAAATGGAAGGAAAATGAACAGGAGAAAAGATTTAGGGATTGCTCTATGTGACTTGGGGGCAGATAGGTAGCAGAGAGTGCCAGCCCTTAAATCATAAGCACCTGAGTTCATATTTGAATTCAGATACCAGTTGTGTGACTCCAGGTAAGTAATTTAGCCCTGTTTGCCTCAGTTTCCTCATTTATAGATGACCTGCAGAAATAAATGTCTTTTTTAAAATTTCATTTCAGTAACTTTACCAAAAAAACTCCAGAAGTAAGTCATGAAAGAGTTGTACAGGACTGAAAATTATTAAAGAAGATCAAGAAAAAGCTGATAGGCTAGATGGAAAAAATATACAAAAAAATCACTTGATTAGTTGATTAAATAAAATCAGAGAATAAAAATATGTGATTTGAAGAATTTGATTTGGGGTGATAATCATTTGGTGAGAAATGGGAAAATTTAGTAAAATCATTATTTTTTAAAATTTTCATTAGAATTAGTGGCTCATTAATTATGAGCTATTTATGTCCAAATATCAGGGAATTTACAAAGAGATTAGAAAATGGCAAGTAAAATGTAGAAAATAAGAATTAAATTCTGGAATAAAAGAGTAAAGACAGAAACTGTCTTTGAAATGCAAAATATAGATTGCTTTGTTTGCAAGCATTTAGTCTCAAGGAAGCATATGTCTCCCTAATAATTATCAATATTTGGGGTCTTTCTAATTTGCTTTCTCTCAGGGTTACTTTGGAGTGAATAATCATGCCTCAGGTTTCAGGATTTTTTTGTTTGCTATTTCCTGGGACCTATTTAGTTCTTCTAACTTATATAATCTAGATTCCTATGCAATTCATAGTTCCTTTGTAGACTCCAGACTGTGATTGACCTCAGGTGCTCCAATAGAGCCCATGGGAAGTTTTGCTACTACAAACACCTTACCTGCTCTCTGTGATGGCAGCCAGTGATTTCACTCTCTTGGGGATGACTGCAGCCAACAGGGCCCCAGTCCCACAAAACTATACTTCCCAGTTTTTGTCCCCTCCTTACTTTTCCTCTCCCAATGCTATAGCCTGATATAGCAGGTGTCTTGTCAGTGCACCTGAGCCCTTGAAGCCCTTCAGTGGTCTTCAGCAAGCAACTCTCTGCTGGGGATGAATTGGGATCTGTTGGACCAAGACTGCAGTCTGTACAGCTACTCCAATAATTTGCTACCTTATTCTTCAGACAAGTGAGGCTACCTTTCCAGCCTATAGTGCTTACTCCTTGTTGATTTATCCAATTGGTATATTTAGATCCACAATGAGTCTATTCATTCTACATGGGGATAATTGAAAAAAGGATGTGTGTCTTTTTTCCCCTCATATATATGTGTGTGTTTGTGTTTGTGTTTGTGTTTGTGTTTGTGTGTGTGTGTGTGTGTGTGTGTGTGTGTGTGTATTTAAAAACTTGCCTCAACAAATATGGGGCAATTCCAAGTCAGTCTCTAATTTTGTGTATTTCAGATTACTAGGTTGCAATTAAATATAGGGAACTTAGGTATTGGAGTGTCCTGCAGTCATCAGGAAGTTTCAACTTTTTGAGATGAAATATGTTCTCAAACATTTATTAGTTTTATTACATTGGGCAAGTCATTTAATCCTCTTTATCTCAATTTCTCTTATGTAAGATGAACTGGAGATGGAAATGGCAAACAAGTTCAGTATCTTTGCCAAGAAAATCCCACATAGTGTTACAAAGGCTTAAACTTGACAGAAATGAATAAACAACAACAAATCTACCTGTGTAGGCTCATATTTCAAGGTTGGAATAATAAATGAGACCTAGAGTAAAATAGAAGTAGAAATGTGACTTCTTGTATTCTTTTTGAATGTAAATGCTCTAATTCGATTTTTCTATGCAATGGATAAAAAGTGAAGATATATTAGAGTACTTTATAGTTGTTTCTGTAATCATATCAGAACTAGATTATTATTCTTTGATTAAATAGATTTCATTCATGTTGTAGTCAAGAAAAATTGTAAAGATTTATTTCTCATTTTTGACACATGAATATGTAGTTAGCTACTTACCTCTCCAGCTACCTTGTACTTGGCTTATACTACATTACAGTTAACGTCCCTTACTGGTTAATATATTTTTCTATTTAGCAAATTAATAGGTAGGGACTATGTTGACTGTCCTTAAATAAAATGTTTATTTGATTGAAAACAAAAGACTTAAATAATATTTAATACCATCGTTTTTCCATTGAGGTACCTGATATTTTGTATTTTTAATTTTTTATTTATTTCATTTTTCTTTGATATTTTCATAGTCATTAGCTTCTACCTGTTCTATTCTGATTTTTAAGAATGTATTTCCTTTAGGAACCATTTGTACTCTTTTTTCTTTTTCATTTGACCAATAGGAAATATAACAGTCTTTGATTTTGACATGCAAAATAGAAGTCAAAACAATTTTCAATATGACATGGTACCTGATCAAGACACAAACTCCTAAGGTAAAGTCAAAACAGCTACAAAAAAAGTCAAGGAAAATGATTTGACAGAAGCCTGGAATTCTAGGAAGAACTTTTTTAAATATTAGGAAATAGAGATAATATGATATTGCTGAATCAAGTATTAAATACAGTTCTATAAGTCTTTGAACATAATTCCAAAATGTTCTCCAAAATGGTTAGATCAGGTTTAAAGATTTTAACAATTAAATTATTTTTAAATTATTTTAAAATGACATTAATAGATATACATTAAAAGAACATTTCATGACTCTTCCGGGTTAAGATGGCAGCAGAGTAAAAAGCAGCACTTAACCTCTCCTAACCGAAACATAAAGGACTCCTCAAGGGGACATAAAAACAAATCCAAATGAGTGGAGGGACCCCACAGCAGGGCTTAACGTGGAAGGTATGTGGAATCTAGGCATTTCTGTGCTATAGAGGAGTGAAACAGCTCTCACTAAATTGTGGGCTGAGCAACCCCCCCCCACACACACACACACAACACCTACAATGCCAAAGCCAGTGCAAAAGAAGTAGAGCAAGTTTGGGGTACCCATTGAGTCACTGGCAGCTCCAGGGCCTGCTCTTGAGAGCAGCAAGACATAAGACCCCAAAAGGCTAAAGAACACAGACACTGAGCGCAGGCATGGGTAGAAGCTGACACAGGTGCGAGCAAACACTCTGAATCCTTGAGTGGGGAAACAGTGCAGACAGGTATACGACTATGGAAGAAGAGCCCTGAGACTTGTAAAGGAGCCTCTGGCAGAGGATCAAGCAAGGGGGACCACCAGGAGGCTTTACCTTGAGGACAACCAGACCTGAGACTTCAGGAAGGCTGAGCTCAGACAGACCCTGAGAAAAAGAAGGCAGGAGTGGCTATTATGATTTCTGACAAAGCCAAAGTAAAAATAGATATGATTAAAAAAGACAGGGAAGGTCATTACATCCTGATTAACAGCAATATAAACAATGAGGAAATAACACTGCTCAATATGTATGCACCAAGTGGCATAGCATCCAAATTCATAAAGGAGAAACTGGCAGAGCTCAAGAAGGAAATAGATACTAAAACCATAATAGTGGGAGATCTAAATATTCCTCTTTTGGATCTAGATAAATCAAACCAAAAAATAAATAAGAAAGAGGTAGGAGAGGTGAATGAAGTCCTGGAAAAATTAGATTTAATTGATATGTGGAGAAAAACAAATAGGGGCAAAAAAGGAATACACCTTCTTTTCAGCTGCACATGGTACATTCACAAAGATTGACCATGCAATAGGGCATAGAAACATTACAAACAATTGCAAAAGAGCAGAAATAATAAATGTAACCTTCTCAGATCACAATGCAATAAAAATAATAATTAGTAAGGGCACCTGGACAGGCAAATCAAAAACTAATTGGAAATTAAATAATATGATTCTCCAAAACCAGTTAGTCAAAGAAGAAATCATAGAAACAATCAACAAATTCATTGAAGAGAATGACAATGATGAGACATCCTACCAAACTCTGTGGGATGCAGCCAAGGCAGTACTCAGGGGGAAATTTATATCCTTGAGTGCATATATTAACAAATTAGTGAGGGCAGAGATTAGTGAATTGGGCATGCAACTTAAAAAACTTCTCTAATTGCTACTGCTAGTGTTTCTAGTACTATGTTCAATAACAGAGGTGATAATGGGCATCCTTTTTTCACTCCTGATCTTATTCGGAAGGTTTCTAATTTATCCCCATTGCATATGATGATTGTTGATGGTTTTAGGTATATACTGTTTATTATTTTTAGGAAAGGTCCTTCTATTCCTATACTTTTCAATGTTTTCAATAGGAATGTATGCTATATTTTGTCAAAGGCTTTTTCAGCATCTATTCAGATAATCATGTGATTTTTGTTTGTTAGATTATCGATATGGTCAATTATGTGGATGGTTTTCCTAATGTTAAACCATTATAAGATTAGCTGAAGGCATATTTATTATAGGATTATTGGATTAGATGAAGGCATATCTTCTCTCTTTTTTTTATTCCATCAAATAGCACTGTGCTCAGCACATAGTAGGGGTTTAATAAATATTTGTTGACTGATTGACTCTAGACGTAGTCTGACTATTGCAGGAAATAAAAGAATGATCACCTCCTTCTTTCTAGACACTTGGTATTTTCCTTAAATAGTTTTATTTTATTTTTTAAACTTCATTATAGTTTTTATCTATATTGTGTTTAAAGATAAATAAAATCTCTTTGTTTTAAGTGTGTGACAAGTGGCCAAAAGTTGTTACATAATCCCTTATAGATCCTATTTTTTTAAGATTAAGTCCAGAACATCACATACCTGTTGGTTTTGACCATTGTTCCAGCCTATTGCATGATAATTTTGGATCACAATGTCATTAATAAACTAACTATATCTCCTGTATAATTTTGACTTGAAAAGTTGCAATCCATCCTGTCTTCATCCATGTTATTGAGTAGGTTAGAGCCAAGGACTTAATCTTTAGACATACCACTTACAGATATCCTAGGCAAAAATCTCGAGGTTAATTTCAAACCATTAAACAGCTCTTTTGCAATGACTCTGCAAATACTCAATAAACAATTGTGTAGAGGTGTTTGTGTATTAATAATGACAACCTAGGGATTAGCAGATCTTCAGCTATTGAAAAACAATTTTTCTCCAACTCCAGTATCAGTTACTACTGTTTGAATCTACACTTGACTCTTTCTTGATTAACTCCAAGTTTTTCTATACAAACTCCACAGTTTGTATGCTATCTCCTCTATTAGACTGTGTGCTAGTTCAGAGAAAAGACTGTTTTTAGTATTTCTTTGCATCCCCAGCATTTAGCACAGTGCCTGGCACATAAATACTCATTGACTTACTGACAAGAGTTTAATAAGACTACAAGATCTAATTAATGCTGAAATACACTTTTTCTTTATTGTATTCGCACTATCATTCCACTACCTTCTTTATGAGCAATGGAGTATTTATTATTTTATTATTATTCCTGTTGACTCCTTAGGAGCATAGGGCCGCAACCATCTCACGCCAGCGGACTCTGTTCTGGGCAACTTCCCCCAGCTGGGCCCATGTCATTCTAACTGTTTTTGTTTCATTTTCGGCAGATCTTTGCCAGGTCTGTTTTGGTCTTCTGACTTTCCTCCTCCCTGAAGGGTTCCAGCACAATGCTTGTCTGGCTACATTGTCTTCCGGTTTTTGTAGCATATGTCTTATCCATCTCCACTTACGTTTCTTTATGTCCTGACTAATAGGATACTGGATTGTTCTTTCCCAGAGACTAGCATTGGAGATCTTTTCAGGCCATCTGATGTTCAAGATGTAGCATAGACATCTATTAAGAAAGACCTGGAGTTTATTGGTGTTAGCGCTCGTCACTCTCCAGCTCTCTGATCCATATAGGAGGACGGCCTTTACATTGGTATTGAAGATTCGGAGCTTAGTGATGAGGGACAGTGCTTTGGAGATCCAGACAGACCTTAAGGTGTTAAATGCCTGTCTGGCTTTGTTGATTCGGTTTCTGATGTCATCTGCTCCGCCTTCCTTACTGACTATGCTACCCAAATAGGTGAAGTGGTCCGTCTCCTTGATGTTTTCTCCCTGTAGTTGGATTGGCAGGTCCTTTCTGCTGTTGACTGTGATCACCTCGGTCTTCTTCTTGATGATCTTCAGACTTGTCTTCTCCGCTTCTTCAGAGAGATGTGCAAGTTTGGCTTGCGCATCCTGCTGCTTGTGAGAAAGGAGACAGATGTCATCCGCGAAGTCAAGGTCCTCAAGCTGTTTGGTATGAGTCCATTGAATGCCCGTATTGTTGTCCTTGGTAATTCTTCTCATGGTTCAATCTATGACCATCAAGAAGATAAGGGGCAAAAGCATGCAGCCTTGCTTCATTCCGGTCTTCACTGTGAAGGGAGCCGTCAGTTTCCCATTATGGATGACCTGGCAGGTAAAGTCTTCATATAACCGCTGGATGATGTTGATGAGCTTCGGGGGAATCCCGTAATGCTGCATCAATCTCCAGATGATGTTCCTGTATACGCTGTCAAATGCCTTCTCGAAATCCACGAAAGTCATGTAGAGGGGGGACTGCCATTTGATGGACTGTTCGATGATGATTCTTAGGGTGACGATATGGTCGGTGCATGATCTGTGCTGATGAAACCCTGCTTGTTCTATTCTCAGCTTCTTGTCCAAGGCCTCCTTCAGTCTTTCTAAGATTACTCTGGTCAGAATTTTGCTGGGAGCCGATAGAAGCATGATTCCTCACCAGTTGCTGCATTGGGATAGGTCACCTTTCTTGGGTAGCTTCACCAGGTAGCCTAGTTTCCAGTCTGTCGGGACTTGTTCCTGTTCCCAGATCTTCTGCAGGAGAGGTGGTAGCATCTCTGTTGACATTTCTGGGTCTGCCTTGAGTGCCTCAGGGGGGATGCCGTCTGGACCTGCAGCCTTACCATTTTTCATGGTCTTGATGGCTTTGATGATCTCAACTTTGGTAGGTGGGCCCGTGTTCAACTGAAGCAGTTTGGTGGCTGGTGGTATGAACGGAACAGTTGGTGGAGGTGGTTGGTTAAGGATTTCTTTGAAATGCTCTGCCCATCAGGCTCTCTGCCCTGCATTGCTTGTTATTGTCTTGCCAGTCTTGTCCTTCACTGGCTTGCTAGGGTTGTAGTTCTTTCCCGATAGAGTTCTTGTTATTTCGTATAGCCTCTTCATGTTCCCCTGCCCAGCTGCTGTTTCTGCTTCTTCCGTCATATCGTGAATGAACTGTCTCTTGTCATATCTTGCACTCTTCTTGACTTGACGGTTAATTTCCCAGTACTGTGTTCGAAGTTCTTCTTTCTCCTGTTGATCTTGGCACTGGCTGATCTTCTGTTTCAAATCTCTTCTCTGTTGTTGCCCATGTCTCTTGTGTTAACCATTCCTTGCGCTTTCTCTCTCTCTTTCTCAGGACTTCTGTGCAGGTGGTCTTCCAGGTCTGCTGGAGTTTGGTCCAGTGGTCTTCGACTGTCTCTCCCATGAGTCCTGTCAAGGCCACAAACCTGTTCTTGATTTCGCAATTGAATGCTTCTTTTTCCTCTCTGGTCTTTAGATCTTGCACATTGAACTTATGGTGTAATCTGCCTGAAAGGTCGTTGGATGATTCCAACTTGGTTCTAAAAGTTGCCACCAGGAGTTGGTGGTCCGAGGCCACATCTGCACCACGTCTTGCTCTAACATCTAGAAGGCTTCTTCTCCACTTGCGGGAAACTGTGATGTGATCTATCTGATTTTCCGTCCTTCCATCAGGTGAAGTCCAGGTTGACTTATGAATTTTCTTGTGTGGGAATATAGTACCCCCAATAACAAGATCGTTGAAGGCGCAGAAATCCGTAAAGAGCTCTCCATTTTCATTACAGGTGCCTACTCCATGCCTTCCCATGCTGAATTCCTTTCCTGTGTTGTCTTCTCCTACCTTTGCATTCAAGTCTCCCATAACGATCTTCAGGTCTCTTCTTGGTGTGCCATCAAGTAGTGCCTGTAGGGAGCTGTAAAACTCTTCTTTTTCCTCTTCCTCTGCTGCATTGGTGGGTGCATAGCATTGGATGATGGTGATCTTCTTCCCCTTTGATTTGAACCTTGCTGACATAAGCCTTGACGAGATAGGTTCCCAACCTATCAGCGCCTTTTTTGCTTCAGGTGTCATGAGCAGCTCTACTCCCTGGGTGTGGGAATGGTCCCGGTCTTCATGGCCAGAGTAAATGATAGTTTCGCCTGATATCAGGCTGGTCTGGCCGCTTCCATTCCATCTGGTCTCGCATAAACCGAGGACCCTGATGTTGTATCTTTTCATCTCATTTACTACCTGAGCGATTTTTCCGCTTTCATATAAGGTTCTTACATTCCATGTCGCTATTCTGGTTTTTGCCTTGGTTGTCAGAAGATTTATCGGCGAGCTGGCTTCCCAGAGGCTTTCACCAGCACGCGTCATGGACTCTGTTGGAGAGCAATCCTCCAGACTAGACGATCTTTGGTTTTGTTGGTTTGGTGAGGTTGCGGTTTCTATAGCAAAAGTGATTTTTTTACGGGGTGGGGTTGCTAGGCCCACGCCCAACCCGCCTCCTTTTTCAGCCGGGCTTGGGAACATCCTTGGCGGAGTTGAGCAATGGAGTAGTCACTTAAAAATATTTGTTGAAGTAATGAGTGTAAAATAATGAGAAAAGTTAATGACGTAAAAAGTGGTTACTACTAGTGGCCTTTAGAGACAGTTATAAAAAAAAAAGCAACTGAAGCCATTTTCAAATCATCTACACACATTATCCATAGTGCCACCTGAGAGTCAAATACCTCTGCTCATAGAGAGCTGAATTGTATTAAATTAGTCAGTTTCACCTTTTATGAGGTTCCTCAGGTTTGTCATGACCAGTGCTTTCAAGATTTACTTTGTGAAACAATGCACAAACTTTTGGGCTTTTTATTTTATTTATCTTGTCAATTTTAACTTTACAATATCTCACATCCACGTCCTCTTTTCTACTCTGGCAGTCTCCACTGCCATTCACACTGACATATCATTTCTTATCTGGTTTATTGCAATAGCTTCTTAATTTGTCTCTTTGCTTCTATTTTCCACATTGGTCCCAAAATAATCTTTTAAAGTTCTCATCCTACCAAGTCACTCCCTTGTTCAAAATTTTCAATGGCCCCCTGTTGCCTTTAGGATAAAGTACAAATTTCTCTGCTTAGCTTTTAAAGTCCATCACAGTTTGACTCCAGCCTAGATTTCCAGATATTTTACAATATTCTCTTCACATAGTCTTATATTATTGTCAAACTAATCTACTTGATCTTCCCTAAATCTTTTTTTTTTAATTTTTTTTTTAATTTTAAACCCTTAACTTCTGTGTATTGACTTATAGGTGGAAGATTGGTAAGGGTAGGCAATGGGGGTCAAGTGACTTGCCCAGGGTCACACAGCTGGGAAGTGTCTGAGGCTGGATTTGAACCTAGGACCTCCTGTCTCTAGGCCTGGCTCTCAATCCACTGAGCTACCCAGCTGCCCCCATTCCCTAAATCTTATATTCCCCTGGATCCAAACAAAAAGAGTTTGCTACTAGACAATATGGAGGGGCTCTTTCAGGAAGTGTTGATACCTTCCATCAGTAGATTGATACCACCTTCATTGGATGTTATGACAACTTGGCATTGAATACTACTGTTGTAGGAGAAGTTTTAAGGGTATTATATCCACTTAAATGCTCATCTAACAAAATGCATACATCAATGCCTATGTCTATAATTAAAACCTACTTGTCAGGGGACTGTGCCACAATGTAGAAGACATAGCATAATTCAGAAGGTTCTAGTTCTGATTCAGTCATAACTTCTTTCAACCTAGGCAGATAGAACTCAGAAATTATCCTTCTTGACCCTATAAGGGCAAATCATCACTATATTATGCTAATTTCCAGAGTATATTTAGTATTTTAATTCTGATCTTCACCATAAAACTCCTAGGTCCCAGAGTTTTCTAAATCTCATGTATGCGGTATTCATTATATTCCACAAGCCTAATCTAGAATAATTAGTTTTTCAGAAACCAATTACTGCATCAATGGTCAAGATCAATCACCTAGGAAACCCAAAACCTCTAGATAATATATGAAGTTCAAATTAAAATATAACCCACTCTTTTCCTTTTCTCAGTAGTCCTGGACATAGACTGATGGGTAATGCATGATCCAGCAAATGTGTGGGATTTCGAAAGCTTCACATTTTACTACCTGAATTATACAATGTGTTGCCTAGAATGATGTGCTTCATTTAGCTATACACCTAACACTGTCTTTCTTCACACCATTACTTCTCACCTCTACCTCTATTGTAGACTGTGAAGTGAAGTAACAGGAGTATCATATTTTATTTTGATTAATTTTTTTTCATTTTGTTTTTATAGAACAGAGATAATATCAATATGAAGTTTGATTATCCAACCATCTTGCAGTAGCCATCTTAAGTGTTCTCTTAGTAAAAGACATATACAAATCCTTTAGCCTCAAGTCTAACAAACTGACAATGCCCAAAACAGTGCATTGTTGTCTAGTGAACACTGGAGACAGAAAAAAATAAAGATTAAAAGAAATATTTTATCTTAGTCCCTACAATAACATGTTTTGACCCCCTAAAAAGTTCACTGTGGAGAACAACACATCCAATATTGCTAAAGGCTGTGTTTTTTTTATTGAATTCTTCTAAAAACTAGTCCTTTTTACCTAGGTTCCATCAGGACACAGCTCAATTTTTATCTCTCATATAATTGTATTATGACTTTCCTATTTCTCACAGATTCTTTACCATCAAGGAATTATTTCATTTCCTATTTCTCACAGATTCTTTACCGTCAAGGAAATACTTAAACATTAACATCAGTACTTTCTAGGTTCATGTTGAGCCTCTGAAAAATAGTAGCTTAATATTTCTCTATAGTTGTTACTTAATTCCTTTGTATCCCTTAACAATGTTCTAAGAATATTTACTGTAGAATAACAGATAATCTGCATTGATAGATGGTGTTAGCAACCAGGAGTTCACTATGTCAGAGGTATCAAATTAAAAAAAAAAAAGGGCCCCTAAATCATGTATCAAGAACTCTACCGACCCATATTGACTTAGAAGATCAGATATTGACATATGTAAGATTTAAATCTATGAATATGTTAACAATTGTTAATCATTTATATCACTATTTATTAAGATAAGATCAAAAGGAATACATCACCTAGGCATAAAGGGAGATATCATAAGCAAATTAAAAGAACAGGAAACATAACTATTAGATGTATGGATAGGAGGAGAATTAATGAAAAATTTATGAATAAATATGAGATAGAAAGCATTGTGAGATGTTAACTGGATAATTTTGAATATAATAAATTGAAAAACTTTTTGTACAAATAGAACTAATGTAGCCAAGATTAGAAGCAAAGCAGTAAGTTGGGATTTTTTTAAAGACAGTTTCTTGGCTGAAGATCTCAAATTTAAATATGTAACCAACTTTTTCAAATATATAAGAATATGAATCCTTCAAAAATTGATAAATGGTCAAAAGATGTGAAAGGATAATTCTTGGATGAAGAAATCAAAGTTATCTATAAATATATGAAAAAAATAGTGTGAATCATTGATTAGAGAAATGTACATCAAATAAATCTGAGATGTCATCTCCAACCTATCACATTAGCTAAAATGATATAAGATCAAAATGATACATGTTGGAGGGGATATGGAATCATAGAGACATAAATATATTATTGATGGAACTATGAAGTGATCTAACCATCTTAGAGAACAATCTGGAATTATGCTCAAAGGGTTAGAAAACTATGCATACCTATTAACCATACAATACCACTATTAGGTTTATTTCTTAAAGTGATCAAGGAAAATTTAAAATAAACTATATCTTTTAAAATACTGGTAACAGTTTTCTCTGTGGGAGCAAGGAACTGCTAAATATAAAAAAGAGTTTTACATATACAAATATATTTATGGCAAATGATATCTTCTTTAATGGGGCAGAGGAGGAAGGGTAATATTTAAATTTAAATTTAAAAATACCTGAGTAAATGAAACAACCCAATAAATTAATTTTAAAATTAATCAAATAATTTAAAAAGAACAGATAATTATTTAATTGATAGATTATCCATAATGCTCTGCTTTTTCTCCTGTGCTTATTATTGCAAGAATAAGTCTATCTATTATAATTACCTGATGTATGAGATTCAGTGAAGATAAAAAATGTGTACAAATTTCCATTATGAAATATCACAAAAAATGGAAAAAAAAGTACTCATTCCTATCACTCAAGAGAATCATAAACACTCATTTTTACTATTTCTATAATTTTTCTTACATATTTTAACATTTTTGTGATTTTTTAAAATTATTTTTATTTTTTTAGAAAAATTTTCCATGGTTACAAGATTAATGTTCTTTTTCTCCCCCCAATGCCCCTCCCCCGAGCCACCACACATTTCCACTGGATTTTACATGTGTCGTTGATCAAGACCTATTTCCATATTGTTGGTATTTGCAATGGGGTCAGTCATTTAAACTCTACATTCCAAATTCTATCCACACCAACAGATGTTTTCAAGCATTTGTTTTTCTTCTGTGTTTCTACTTCCATAGTTCTTCCTCTGAATGTAAATAGTGTTCTTTCTCACAAATTCCTCAGAATTGTCCTGGATCATTGCATTGCTGCTAGTAGATAAGTCCACTATTTTTGATTTTACCACAGTGTATCAGTCTCTGTGTATAATGTTCTCCTGGTTCTTCTCCTTTCACTCTGCATCAATTCCTGGAGGTCTTTCCAGTTCACATGGAATCCCTCCATTTCTTTATTCCTTTGAGCACAATAGAATTCCATTACCAACAGATAGCACAATTTGTTCAGCCATTCCCCAATTGAAGGGCATATCCTTGTTTTCCAGGTTTTTGCCACCAAAAAAAGTGCAGCTATAAATATTTTTGTGCAAGTCTGTTTATTTATGATCTCTTTGGGGTATAAACCCAGCAATGGTATGGCTGGATTAGTCTTTTAGAGTCTTTTGGGCATAAGTCCAAATTGCCATCCAGAATGGTTGGATCAATTCACAACTCCACTAGCAATGCATTAATGTGCCAATTTTGCCACATTCCCTCCAAAATTTATCACTTTCCTTTGCTATCATATATGCATATATCAATATGTGAGGTGGGAGGTGGTACCTCAGAGTTCTTTTGATTTGCATTTCTCTAATGTGCTTATTGATAGTTTTTATTTCTTTATCTGAAAATTGCCTATTCGTGTCCCTTGCCCATTCATCAATTGGGGAATGGCTTGATTTTTTTGTACAATTGATTTATGTCCTTATATATTTGAGTAATTAGACTTTTGTCAGAAAATTTTGTCATAAATATTTTTTACCAATTTGTGGATTCCCTTCTAATTTTGGTTCCATTGGTTTTGTTTGTACAGAACCTTTTTAATTTAATATAATTGAAATTATTTATTGTACATTTTGTAATTTTTTTCTAACTCTTGCTTGGTTTTAAAATCTTTCCTTTTCCATAGATTTGACAAGTATATTATTCTGTGTTCACCTAATTTACTTATAGTTTCTTTATATTCATGTCATTCACCCATTCTGAATTTATCTTGATATATAGGGTGTGAGATGTTTTCCAATTTGCCCATCAGTTTTTGTCAAATAGTAGATTTTTCCCCAAAGCTTATCATAGACAGTCTTGCGGAGGTCATTTTCTCCAAGCCTATTCCACTGATCCTCCATTCTGTCTCTTAGCTAGTATCATATTGTTTTGATGACCACTGCTTTATAGTACAGTTTAAAATCTTATACTTCTGGGCCACCTTCTTTCACATTTTTTTCATTATTTCCTTTAATATTCTTGATCTTTTTTTCTTACAAATGAATTTTGTTATAGTTTTTTTCCTAATTCAGTAAAAAAGTTTTTTGGTAGTTTGATAGGTATGGCACTAAATAAATAAATTAATTTGGGTAGAATGGTCATTTTTATTATGTTGTCTCATCCTACCCATGAGTAGCCAATGTTTTTCCAATTGTTTAGATCTAGTTTTAATTCTTTGGAAAGTGTTCTGTAGTTTGTTTGTATAATTCCTGTGTTTGTTTTGGTCTTAACTTTAATTCTTAATTGTACAACTTTTATTTATTAACGTTTCATTTTTTAAATTCAATTTCATAAGAAATTAACCTTCATTTTTTAAAATTTCAGCCAAATTCTCAGCCTTCCACCCTTCTTCCCTTTTCCCCTTCCCAAGACAGCCAATAATCTCATATATATTTTACATATGTAATAGTGTAAAATTTCTTTCCATATTAATCATTTTGTGAAAGAAAGCTTGAAGAAATGAAAGAAAATTGAAGAAATAAAAATTGCTATAATATGTCTCAGTTTGCATTCATACTCCCTCAATTATTTCTCTGGAGATAGATGGTATTTTTCATCATAAATTCTTGAGAATTTTCTTAAATCACTGTATTGCTAGGAATAGCTAAGTCATTCATAAATATTTTTATATATTATTGCTCTAACTGTGTACAATATTCTCTTAATTCTACACAATTCACTTAGTATCAATTCATATAGGTCTTTCCAGGTCTTTCTTAAATCATCTTTCACATAATTCTAATAGCACAGTCATATTCCATTACAATCATATACCACAATTTGCCCAGTTAGTCCTCATGCAATAAGTATCTCTTCAGTTTCCATTTCTTTGCCACCACAAAGTGAGCTGCTATAAATATTTTTGTCCAATCAGTTCCTTCTCCCCACTTCTTGAATCTCTTTGGAATACAGACGTAATAGTGGTATTGTTGGAAGAAGGTCATGCACACTTTTAATAGTTCTAAATCACTTTGCATAATGGTTGGATCAGTTGACAACTCCACCAGCAGTGCATTAGTGTCCCAATTTTGCCCCATTCCCTCCAGGATTTATTATTTTCCTCTTCTACCTTATTAGCCAATCTAATAAGTATGAGGGGGTACTTCAGCATTTTTTCATGTAATTATATGTAGTCTTGATTTCTTTATATGAAAGCTGTCTATTCATACTGTTGGAAAATTTATCTATTGGGCTGCATTCTTATAAATTAGACTCAGTTTTCTATATATTTGATAAATAAGACATTTTTAAAGCAACTCTAATTTCCTGTTTTCTCCTATTCTTCTAAATAGGAGAAAATATTATATACTGAAAGGAGAACCATCATGAGCATAAGAAATTTTCATATTTAGTTTCAATTCTACCATTATTTTGCTAGCTAAATGAAAATGACATTGTACAAATTACGTCACATTTCTCATCCTTAGTTTCTTACTTATATGTATCTCTACTATTTTGATATACCAGACCAAATTTGCCCTGTTTCCTGCTTTTGCTATCCTATATCTAAAGTTCTGTAGACTTATTAGCCCATAACCAAATAAATAAAAATAGTATCTCTTCTAAATGTGGTTAAGATGAATATCGACATTAACAATGAATACACATCTCATCTGACATTCCTGTATATAAATGAAAATCAGCTTGAAGGAAGAGGATAGCAAAATGTCACACTACTAAATTAAATGCATAGACATGACCAAATTCAACTACAATAACACCGGCAAACACAGACAAGAGATCTCATGTACCTCCTGAATTATTCTCAGATTCTCAATGTCAATACTACAACATATCTTGTCATAGAGTGAATGAATACATTAAGAATGAAATAGAGAGAATTTGTAATGGTCCTTATAAAATGCTCTGTGGTGTTCCTTTTACCTTTTGTCATTTGTATGTGGCTTTTTTCATTGTTTAAGTTCCAATATGGCAAACTTTCTCTTAGTTACATTCAGTCAAAGAAAATAAATCCTTGAGGAAAAGATAATATAAAATATACTTGAATGAATAACATATTCCTTGAACTATCCTTGAAATAAATTGAATAAATTCAAAAGCTAACAAATACACTCAATGTTTTAAAATGACATATCAATTGAAATTTAATAACATGACAACATTATCTGAGTCATCCCATTCTTTTCAGTCATAATTTCTCCATAATTCATTACTTTAGTATCTTGAGGAATGGATATCTATTAATGTTCCTTAGTACCTTAGAGGTAGGTGGAATCACATCTCTTTATGGAGGTAGGCTCAAATCTCTTTGTAGAATCCATGAAGATATCAGCCAGATACCTTAATTATAACAATGAACTCAGTAAAGATTGATAGAGATCACTTCACGTATTCAATGTACTTTTTTTCCTGTTACATTTAATTTTGGGAGGCATATATTATGTGGAAATGATGATGAGGATACTACTTCAAGAGCAGATAAAAATGAATGTGGATGGCATGAAATAGATGTGTAGGTAATGCTATCTGCAAAGCAAGTATCGACAAATATCTAGGAAATGAAGTGATATTAGTACTTTTATAGCAGAAAACAAAATTGTCAGGTAACTACACAATTGGTTAATACAGTGATAGGCAAACTTTTTAAAGAGGGGGCCAAAGGAAAGGAAATGCTCATCGATTGGTCTGTTTCTAAAGCAACTCTTTCGAAGTTTCATTGTATTGTGTCTTACTCATTATATTATCAGATTAGGAATAATGTCCCGCAGCCAGATAGAACATTTCAGGGGCCGAATTTGGCTCGAGGACCATAATTTGCCCATCACTGATGAAGACAGACCCATCTGGACAAGAAGCACAGAATCTCATAATATGAAGAGGCTTCAATTTCTTCTAACACAAACGATTTTTAAAAGGAATCATTTCTAAAGCATCTCTGAAAAAAATGTTTAACTAAGCTTTACTTGAAGGTTTTTGGTGAAGGAAAATTTACTACATATTGGGACAGACTACTCTATTTTCAACTGTAGAACTAAGTAAGGGAGAAAGGAAGGGGGACATCTGTAACCAAAATAAGTGTCTATTACCTCCACAATGAAATTTAATGATACATATGTGGAGTAACAGCAAACATCATACTATTGGTTAGGATTTTAATTTCCCAAAGATATACATAACATGTGCACATAATCACACATACATATACTATATATACACATATTTTGTTTATATATATATATGTGTGTGTGTGTATATATATATATGTATATATATATATATATATATATATATATATGTATGTATTGTGTAAATGAAATTAACTCTAGCCCATTCATAGTCAAAAATCTACTTACCCTAGGCATCTAGATTATATCATCCCCACCTCCCTGAAAAAGGGGAGTGGAGATAAGTTAACCACACTTGACAAAAAGTATCAAATCAAGAACAAGGGACTGCCCTTTGGGCAGTCCAAATCAGTGTAGAGGCTGCCATTGGTCCACTTGAATTAGAGGTGGCCCACAGGAAATAACGAGAGATGCTATCTCTTTAAATATGTGGGTTACAACCTGGTAAAGTTAGTTGAGGAGTGGAAGGAGTTCAGGAGTTCGGGAGTTCAGGAGTTCCGGCTTTGGACTTGGTGCTGAAGGTGCTCAGCTGAGACCTCAGAATGCTTCTACTCTGAATTGTCACGTGGGTAAGTTAGGCTGACTTCCTTGGCTTACCTTGGCACTTCCAAACTCTGCCTTAAGTAGGCTTATAGCCTCTCTGATTTCTAAAGTCTTGTAACCTAGTTTAATTAGACTTTTAACATTCTTCCTCTGTCCAGGCCTCTCCAGGCCTGGACCAGCCTCTCCCTCTCTCTAATTACTTACATTTACCTTCCTAATTGTAAATAAACTACCTTAAACTGGATGCTGACTTGGGTCTATTTTAATTATGGAATCTATCTGAATTGTTGATTCCTGGGGGCCACACTTTAAATATATATTTATAAAATACCTAAAAATCTCCCTCTTACAGTATACACATATATATAGACCCAAACATTAGAATGGATCTTGAATACAAATTACAATGATCAGTTCTCCATGTACATGTGTATACAAGATATGTATATGTATGATCATATAAACACATATATAAGAGATACAAAAATTAATTGGACACCTATAATGAAAAGATATTTTATAATGTACTTATATGCATATTTATACTATACAAAAGATGAGCATGAATATCTGTGATCTGTGCATGGATATACCTCCTAGGAAACAGAGAGTGAGAGGCATAGTAATAATATGGAAGATGTCCTCTGCACCTTACTCTTCAGTGCCATTCAGGGGAAACATCTAATTCCATTATCAAAATAAGTTAATATGTGTTAACAACTTGAAAGTGATTTTAACTTGGTGAGCTCATTGGAGAAAGTTAGCTTCCCCCCCTTAAAGTAAATGAATAAGGAATTCAGGGAGCTTAGGGACTGTCACAAAAAACTCTCTTCATCTTCTTTGCAAGATAAACTTTGAATTGAAACACTCTTTCCCTTTGCCCCCCTCTCTTTCCCTTCCACATTCTCAGGTTCTATCTAGTCATGATATTTCCACATTTAATTTGTCTTTTAAAGAAATATTAGCAGAATCTATAGTGTAGAAATTTTAATGAAACATGTGTTACCCTTGTATTGTTTTACTCTTCTATTTAATAAAATTAAAATGTTTATTAATGAAATACTATATTGTTCATTTAGATGCTTCTTGATTAGCATATTATCTTAAGTAATGAAGAGGTATGACATATAAGAAGGTGAGTGGAAAAGTCATAAGTTGAATGAATCATAGTGTTAGCTAATGACCCTGAGGTATGACTTCGTAATTTTGTAGCAGGTACTGACTCTAAAAATGAGCTATCCTGTCCACTGTCATGCCACAGGTGATCACATATAGGTACCATTACCACAGATCTTCATTACAGAAATAGGTATAAGTGATGACATGGAATACTACCCCATCTACTCACCAAATAAAATACCATAATATCCAATGAAGCATTCATGGAGCAGAAAAAAATAATTGATAAGGAGGATTTGGGTTTTGTGTGACTTTTCCCCCCTCCTCCTTATTCTATTGCTTTATAGATACAGATTTTTATATTCTGAAACACTTTTAAGTATGTGGTAAGTTACTCATAAAAGCCTCTTATTTGATAAGCATCAATATTATATAATGTGCTATATTTCATATTCATACATAACACTCATTTTACTCCAGGTTTCCAGACAATGTTTACTTCAGTCTCCTTTCAACACAATGTCTCTTTAAGATGAGATTTGGAAGTTCATAATAAGATAATATAAAAGATCAAAGCCCTTCACATTGTAATCCCTCCCTAGGAATTTGATGCATATTTTTAAGTAACTTTCTATAAAATGCTTTAGAAAAAATATATTTGAACTGAGGATAACTCAGCAGGGAACACATGTACATAATTTTTGAATAGTGTTACAATGGGAACTTCCATGGTTGAATTTAATATTATTCTTCAGAATGTTTTAGGCATAATGCTTAATACTTAAGCAAATGGCTTCTGGTATCCTTTTCTGCAAAGTCAAGATTAGTTGTTACCATTAAAGTATATTATACATTCCAAAAAAATCACAAAATAATTTTCTATGAATACAGCTAGCTAATATGTTATATTGATTCTTCACCTCAAACTGAGATAGAATAGTTCACTAGTAATTCCAGATATAGAATATCAGTTCCAATTTTCTTTGATATTTCTCTTGAATTAGAATCAAACTGAAATATTTAAGGATATCCTTAGGAAGTAGATTTACCTTTTACCCACTGGCCAGTTGTAAGTAAAATAGAGAGTTTAGGAGGTCTTGGATTATCTTGAGGGAAAAAAATAAAGCTTTTCCCTTCCTACAGATTTAATGTCAGCAATAAACTACTCCTGTAGGAGTGAGATCTTAGTTTTATTCCCAGTGTCCCACTGAAGAGTGCTGTAGAGCAAAGCATTTCTCTTTGAGGGGAATAGGCATCTGTTACAAACAGATGGGCTACCCCAAATACAACATAACAGGTAATAGCAAAGCAGAATGTATATTCCCCAATTCTCCAAGTTGATTTAGTTGAGTATTTGTTCATTTCAGAAAATAGTCTTAAAAAATTCTGCTTCTGAGTTATTTTCTGCTTTTAATATTTGGTGACTAAACCAAGAGCTTTGGAACCTCATGATTCTGGTGGATAACTGGTCTTTAGGTACTATCTAAATAGTCTGTTATATTTTAGCGTTATTTATTAACTATTTCAGAACTTACAACATTAACTCTACTGCTCCTTATCAATTTGCATTAGCTTATCTAAAGACACACTAAATGCATTTCTAGTTCAGGCTTATAGAATATACATGGTCCTAAGAGCTTTTCAGTGTTAATAGGAAGTCATATTGTGCCTTAGAGCTAATAGGGCTTAGATGGTCTGCTTTATCAATTGGAAGTACTTATTAAGCACCTTATCCATATACTGGACTTAAGGAGATACTAAGGAGGAAACAAAGAAATAATCTACGCTTTTAAGAATTAAAAAAATTATATATTTGGGAGAGATGTACATACAAAAGTTGAGTTTATATTTAACCACTAGACTGAGTCATGTAGTTTTAAGTATGATGGAAATTTAGAGAAAGCAAAGTTGACTGCAATATAATGTAACAAGAGAAATCTTATTATTATTGAAAACTTAATTTGAGTTGAACATCAAATAAATGATTAGACAATGTTCATCAGGGAGAGAGGAGAGGGGTATTTAGGATGGAGGACATAAGCTTTAACTGGTGCTGATATCACCAGGATTCTAGGTGTGAAAGACAGAGAGAAAGAGAGAGATGCAGATAGAGACAGAGGAGCAGAGACAGAGTCCAACAGGCAGGAGAGACAGAGACATAGAAAAAGAGACAGAGAGAGGAAGAAAGACCAAAGGAGACAGACTCTCAGAGATTTAGAGATACGAAGAGAGCAACAATAAATGTATTGCATTCAATATAGAGTTTATTGTACCTTTGCACCTGCAACCAAATAGCATAGCCTCACAGTTTCTTCACTTCCACAACTAAAAAAATATTCTTACTGTTAATTTTAATGCTGGTGATTTAAAAAATATATTTGTTTATTTTGATCATATACTTAGATACTACTATCACTAACACCACAAAAAACGTTGAGCTAAACAAACATATAAAAAAGATTACATGTAAAACCACAATCTATACATTATTTATAATTTGTTTAAAGATATGTAAATTATACATGTTTGCTAATATAGACATCCTCTGCTTTTGAGTTCTCTTTGGATTTATTTTACATGGACACTTTTTTCCTTGTGAATTTCCATAATTTTAAAAATGTGATTGTACATAATACTTACAAATATGTCAGTTCATTAAATTTGTGCAGGCCCATGAATTAGGTAGCATGAGTAAGAGTATGTCCATCTTACATGTGAATTCCCTCTATGATTCAGAAAATTTAAATGATTTCTCCCAGGCTGCATAGTTTGTATATATCACAATTGGAAATGCTGCTCTAGCATTCAAATTTAATCATCTTTCTTCTATTCCTAAATAGAGTCTAGTCCCTGAAAGAATTTGTTTAATCCTAGATGAAGTGAACCACTGGGTAAAAAACAAGATGAGGTCTTAGGTATAGGAGAGAACTATAATGATCCAGATCCTGGAATATAATGCAAAGTGGAAATAGCATCAAGGCCAATGATGCTGATCAGATAACGTAATGAATCTATGGATCCTTAGGTTTCTCCTTCAAAAAATGGTGTTGTTGCTTAAGGAAAAGCTAAAGTTCTAGGTGGAGATCCAAATGACTCCATCTGTGAAGGCTGGAGAAATTGGAGGCAATGAGCCAAAGCAGTCATTATCCTCCTTTTCTCTCACTCCCACTAAATCTTATTTTTTGCTTCACAGAATTCACGAATCACAGTCTCAGAGGCCATTCAGTCCAAATCCTATTTGAATAAAACCCTCTTCCACACATCTGAGAAGCATCACTTGTCTTCCACTTGAAGTCCTTTAGTTTTTGGACACATTGCAATTCAAAACATCTCTTTCCAACATGACTTAGCTGAGGTTATTTGGTACCTTTTCCTAAATTCAAACCAAAAACGTGCCTTTCTACAATCATGAACTACTCAATCCATTTATATTCTTTGTGATAAGCAGAATAGGTGTAATATATCTTCTACATAATAGTCCCTTAAATACTTGAAAGTAATTATTGTGCACTTCCTCTATTTTCCCCAGGGTAAATTTAACTCATTACTTCCAAAGGTTTTCATACAGAATGGTCTCCAATTTCTTCACTTATCATTTCATGTCATCTAGTATATGATCCAGACTGTTATTGCCCATTTTAAACTGTGGCATCAAGAAAAGAAAGCAATCTTCCAGATGTGATACATCCAAAGTAAAGAACATTAAGAGTATCTTACTCTATTTGAGACACAGCACTTTTCTTAATGCAGATTAAAACCATGTTAGATTTTTTGGTTGCTATATCAAATTGCTCAATCATATAGAATTCACAATAAAGTAAAACAATAGTGTGTTCAATTTCTTTACATTGATATTATAGCTTCTCAAACTCAACTTTCCCACAAAACCCCTTGAACCTATTGTAATCTCTGTGATCCAAATATTGTTTGACTTTCATTTTCTAAGAGGATTTCCCTTTACTAAGTCAGTTTAATTGCTCCATCACTAGAATATTGTGCCTTTGTACCATGCATAAAGTCAATTTATTATTATAACCATTCATTTTAACTTTTAGTCAAATTAGTATTATTCAAATTACAAAACTCATTTTATTTTCTCCCTATGTTCACCTTCACTAAATATTCTTTAGCATGGTTCTTCTCTGTGGTTCTTAGATTTTCTCAAGTAAACCTTAAAATATAATAATCCTATTCTTTTACTTTTCTTAAATTCTTCTCTTCCTATATGTTCCATTTTATTCCTTTTGGTTAGAACATAATAATTCAAAGCCATATTACAGAAATGAGATTTGTCCTGTTAAATTCAGGGATGCCTACGGGGTCAAATACTCTTTTTACCAGCACTTCAAACTTGCAGCAATATTCAAGGGTATTTTTCTCCTTTGTCCCCTAGTTTTAAAATCCCTTTTGATTAGATTTGTTTTCATAATCTTTTTTATTTATTTCAGTAAGAGTTTCCCATGTACTTATAAATTTAACAATTTTTAAAGAAATTGTTGAGTACCAAATTTTCTCCTCTCCTACCTTTTTCACTCTGTGATAACACAGGTAACTTTATATTAATTAAGCACATAATTTATAAAAACATGTTTCTATCTTCACAATGTTGCAAAGAAAATAGAAAAAATCAAAATGAATATTTTTTAAAAAGTATGCTTCAATCCACATACAGATTTCATGAGTTCTTTTGGTGTAAGTGGATAATATTTTTTCGCTGTGGATGTTTTGGAGTCTTGAATAATTATCTTGATAAGAATAGCTGTCTTTCATTTTTGATGATCCTTACCTTATTGCTTAGTGTATCTAATGTTCTGCTCACTTCACTTTACATGAGTTCACATGAGTCTTTTCAAAGTTAGTATTTATTTATGTTTATTTTTAGATTTGAACAAAAAGTTAAAAATGTATTCTTATCATTCATATTTCACTATTATCATAATTCATTCTAATTTTTATGTTTTAAACATGTAGAATTATTTCTCATAGTACTTTATTTATTGGTTACATTAAAATTCCCAAGTATCTCCCTTTTTCCCTTCCCCCTCCATACTATTTATAAATTAACCTCCTTGTAATTTCTTACTGCATAGTAGCATTCTATCACAATCTTATGCCACAGCTTGTTATCTATTCTCCAATTGATGAATATCCCTTCAATTTACATTTCTTTGCCACGAAAAAGAGAACTTTTATAAATACTTTATTAAGTAGATATTTCTTTTCCCATTCCTCTCATCACCTTAGGAAATAAATCTAATAATGATATTGCTGGGTCTGAAGGTACACACAGTTTTATTACTTTTAGGGCATAATTCCAGATTACTCTCCAAAATGGCAGAATGAAGTAGAATTAATAATATATTATTAAGATCTCATTCATCTTCCTCTACCTCCTTGTACCTTTTTTTGGTTATTATTAATCTTGGGTTGATCTATGCTTTTCTTGATTAGCAAGGAATCAACAGAAATCACTACTCTCTTATATCTTTGAATAAAATCTCTCCCTCCCTGTGGGAAGTATGCTCAATCATTTTCTGGAAAATTAGAAACTATTTTCATTTTTAAATGTCCAGGCCCAACCTGATATTGTAAGAGCCTCATACTTATTATAGAAATAGAACATTATTTCATGTTATTCCTGTGCCAAAATAGAAAAACATTGCGCTAAAAAAATGGAAATGCTATTATTATTCACATTTTACAGTTGAGTAAACTGAGGCAAATAACTATCAAGTGACTTGACCCAGGCTATACAACTTATATTTTTCTGAGCTTAGCTTTGAAATTATTCCTTCCTGAATTCAAGCCCAGCCCCCTATATATATGACAGATATATTTCAGAAAGAATTGTCAAATATGTTACCTTAGGTACACTTAGTAGTTTTTGAAAGGTAAATAAAGAAGAAAGGTGCTTGACCAAAAATCGTAAGGACTCTGAGACAGAAATTCTAGAATAAAGAGAAGTTTCGTGATCATTTATAAATTGTGAGTTCAAAAATGCACACAACCTATATAATAGTGAAAATGGACTCAGTAAATACTGTCAATTGGTCTTAACATTTTTTAAAACAGAGATACCGTTACTTCTTAAAGTGTTGAAACTAGTAGATATATCTATATACTGCTTAATTAACTACTAGAATAATTCCTACTGTAATGAGCTAGTATTCTTTTTTTCTTTTTTTGATGGGTTTAGAAGATGAGCAGATTTAGGAAGTTCTACAGAGTTTACCTAGATTTTTGTAAAACATTTGACTAATGTTTTTCATGTTCTACTCCTAAATAAAATTGACAGGGATGAGCTAGATTGTGGTACAGAAAAGTGGATTCACATTTAGTTAAATGACAGCATCAAAAATGGTCATGGATAATTTTATGATACTTTGGAATCCCTCATAGCCTGCACCATACAAGACCGGCCCCTATCCTGTGTAGGTGATGCCTTAGATAAATGATTTTGACACAAGAGATGCATGTTTTCCACACATTTTATTGACACAAATGGAAAGTATTATTTAAAATTTGTGATGACAGTCATAAGTTTTGGGGCACTTCAACAAATTAAAATCAAAAGATGCATCTAATATGATGATATTAATATAAACATCAAGTCTTAGAGCAAAAAGTATGGCAAAAATATGCATCACCTTATTCCCCCCAAAAAAGTTGGGAAGTTATAAGCCCTAGAACCTATGTGAACCTCTTCCCACTTTTGTATTTCCTGATTTTGAAGCTTTCCTTCTTCTTAACTAACTTTCAAACTACTCTTTCTCTGATACATTTGCTCATTTCTCTCATACCTATTACTCCCTACTTTAGTCATTAAAAAGATATGTTCAGTTTTCTTCTCCCCACTGATTATACCTTTTCCTTAAAATTTCAATCAATTTTTGCAATTTTATGCACATAGAGGTTATAATCATATAGGTTGTTATTAAATATATAGATTCATAGACAGTTTTCCTCTTTATATCAAGGCATATTTTTTTCTTTCCATTGGAATGTTACAGTTGAACGCACAATAATCTTAAATTCATTATTGAAAAGACAAGTCAATGTTATTTTTTTAACCCAAAAAACTTTCCTTCTTTATAATTTTCTTTTATTTCTTAGTTTGCACTATTCTCTGAGTTGACCATGTTCCAGGTCAGGAATGAAGTACATTTAATGAATGCTAGCAAGAATTAATTTGCTTTCTATTAAATAAATCTTCCCCAAAGGACATAAATCCCCCATGTGAAATAGACATATGACTTGTTTTCCAAACTCCACAATATTTAGACAGAAATGGATGAGTGGATTTTGGGGAAGTCTTATATATGTAACCTATATACTAATTACCTTAGATAAAAGGTACAGTATAGGAAGAATAGAAGTTGAAACCCAAAGTTTCATAAAAGACCAGGAAAAACAAAGTTTATGTAATAAGTTTGAAGAAATATAGGTTCAAAGAGGTGAATTTTAAACTAAATAACTAAAACTAAAAGAGATAATACTCTTAAATGGAATATGGCTCCAGGTTGGTATGACAAACTAAAAAGAAAGAAGATATGTATTTCTAGTGGTAAAGAATGTTATAGGTAATGTTTTATATGAATTGCAAAAAAATGTAGAAACCAGAACCTGGAAGAATGGTTCAGGATGTCTTGGTACAGATCAGTGGAGAAACAAAGAGAATTAACTTAATTGCTAAAATATACTATAGGCTATATGGAAAGAATAAAGAAATATTGAGGAATTTGGAAAATAAATCAGATATCTACGTGGAACGGGAGATTTCAATTAATCAGAAATCTCTTTCTCTGCTATAAGAACAGATGATATATTGAATTATCCTAATGATAATTTATTCCTTCAAAATCAAAAGCTATAATGGGAAAACACAATTCTATATAACATTTTCAAAGAGGTAGGAACTAGATATGTAAATATTTTTAAACCATTAACTTCTATGTATTGGCTCCTTGGTGGAAGAGTGGTAAAGGTGGGCAATGGGGGTCAAGTGACTTGCCCAGGGTCACACAGATGGGAAGTGTCTGAGGCCAGATTTGAAACTAGGACCTCCCATCTCTAGGCTTGACTCTCAATCCACTGAGCTACCCAGCTGTCCCTGGATATGTAAATTTGAATAATATAAAAACTGGGAAAAGATGAACAACACTTCAAAGAGTGTGTGAATAAGGAGAAAGAATACATGAGTAGCCAATATTTGGTGAAAAGAGTTCAAAAGAAATTTAAGTAGTCAGTCTCAAGGAATTTGAAATTTTGTAGAAGAAACTTTGAAGGTAACAAGAGAAAAAACAAAGCCAATGTGAAAATAATGCCAACAGATGACCCTCAGAAGGGTAAAATTCTGGGTATGATTGTGTTTATGTGTTTGTATCTTTAACAAATACTAAATCATTTGAGAGGGAAAAGTAAGAGATGTGAAGAAATTGGTCTTTGTCACATGATTCTACTTTTAAAATGAACTTGTTTATTTCATTTATATAATTCCACTTTACTCTTATATTTATGATTAGGGTCCTATAGAAAAAGAACATAAATCTGATAAGCTTTTCTGAAAGAAGCCAGGATGCAATATATATTGAGGAGGGTTAGTGGAAAGTCATAGACTCACAAGTATCAATGAAATTATATTGATATGGTGTAAGATATGGTACAACAAAAAAGTGTCATAATTTAGAAAAAAAGGGAATTCATATAGATTTCAAGGAGGAATAATACTGTTTTAAAATAATTTCAATGGATTTTTCCAGTTATTTTGAAGAATAAATCCTGTAATATGTATGTATACATATACATACATGCACGATATATATACATACATGTATGTACACACAAAGACAACATATATGTGTGAACAGATATGTCCACATATGTATTATGTATAGAAACACACAAGAACAGAGAGAGACAGAGATAGAAAGGTGAAAGAGGGAGGAGGAAAAAATATAGAAAACTTAAATTTAGAAATAATAATAACATCTTAAAACAGACTATTTTATTAATCTGTCTGGGTCTATGAATGACTATGCTAATGATATCAACACATTCATCCATTTCAAAATAAAGGAGGTCAAAAAGAAACAAAAACTGACATGTTTCACTATTTTCACTACTCATCAGTACAAGGAGATATTTCCAGTTCATATAGAAATCAAGCAGTTCATCATTCCTAACATCACAATAATATTCCATCACTATAATATAACACAATTTGTTCAGCCATTCCCCAATTGATGGACAAAACCTGACATGTATATAAAGTAGATAGGTAGTATTTTGAAGAGACCTTAAGTTAGATGCAGGAAAAGCAGAATTTGAATACTACCTCAGATAAATAGTTGCTGCCCATTTGTGAGTAAGTCACTTATACTTCAGCTTTTGTGGTACATTGGATAGAGCATCAGGCATAGAATCATGGACACCTTAGTTCAAATCTGGCCACAAACACTTCCTAGCTTTGTGAACCTGGGCAAATCAGTTTTCTGCTTGGCTTAGTTTTTGTTTTTAATCTGGAAAATGGTTAATTATGACACTTGCCTCTTAAGGTTGTTGTGAGGATCAAATGAAATAAATCTAAAGTGCTTATTGTTCTGCATGGCACATAGTAAATTCTATATAGATGTTAGTTATAATTATTTTAATTAATATTACTAAAATTTGGAGGTTAAACTTAATGAGTTCTAAAAACCTTTTTGCTCACAATCTATTACCCTAAATATATATCTCCATTAAAAGTATATATGATAATTGAAAGTGAGCGAACTACTGAATTAACAAATAAGACTAGAAACTGATACTTTGAAAAAAAATAGATAAAGTACCAGTCAACCTAATAAAAAGGAAAGAAGAAAACCAAATTAACAGTACCAAAGGTGAAAAGGGTGAGCTTGCTTCTAATGAAGAGAAAATTAAGGTAAATTTTAAGAACTACTTTGCCCAATTATATGGTAACAAATACAGCAATCTAGGTGATATGGATGAATATTTACAAAAATATAAATTGCCTAGATTAGGAGAAGAGGAAATAGAACACTTAAATAATAGATCTCAGAAAAAGAAATTGAACAAGACATTCAGGAATTTCCCAAGATAAAATTCCCAGGGCCTAATGGATTCACAAGTGAATTCTTTTTTTTTTAACAATTTCTATTTTTTTGAAAAGTTATCATGGTTACATGATTCAGGCTCTTACTTTCGCCTTCTCTCCCCTGACCTACTCCCCACCCCCATAGCCGATGAGCATTTCCACTGGTATTAACTTGTGTCATCAATCTAGACTTATTTCCAAATTGTTGATAGTTGCATTGGTGTGGTAGTTTCGAGTCTACATCCCCAATCATGTCCGCCTCAACCCATGTGTTCAAGCAGTTGCTTTTCTTCTGTGTTTCCTCTCCTTTAGTTATTCCTCTGAATGTGGGTAGCATTCTTTTCCATAAGTCCCTCAGAATTGTTATGGATCATTGCATTGCTGCTAGTACAGAAGTCCATTATATTCAATTTTACCACACTGTATGGGTCTCTGTGTACAATATTCTTCTGGATCTGCGCCTTTCACTCTGCATCATTTCCTAGAGGTCTTTCCAGTTCACATAAAATTGCTCCACTTTATTATTCCTTTGATCACAATAGTATTCCATTGCTAGCATATACCACAATTTGTTCAGCCATTCCCAAATAGAAGAGCATACCTTCTTTTTCCAGCATTTTGAGAGCACAAAAATTGGGGCTATAAATATTTTCATATAAGTCTGTTTATCTATGATCTCTTTGGGGTACAAACACAACAATGCTATGGCTAGATCAAAGGGCAGGCAATCCTTTATAGCCCTTTCAGTATAGTTTAAAATTGCAATACAGAATGGTTGTATAGATTTAGAACACTTTCTCATGTGCTTAATAATAGTTTTGATTTCTTTATCTGAAAATTGCCTATTTATGTCCATTGCTTTTTTAAGAATTAGAGAATGCCTTGATTTTTTAATACAATTGATTTAACTCTTTATATTTGGGTAATTAGACCCCTGTCAGAGTTTTTTGTTATAAAGATTTTTTTCCCAGTTTGTTGTTTCCCTTCTGATTTTGGTTGCATTGTTTTTGTTTGTATAAAAGTTTTTTAATGTAATATAATCAAAATCATTTATTTTTACATTTTGTAATATTCTCTAAGTCTTGCTTGGTTTTAAAATCTTTCCTTTCTCAGAGATCTGACAAGTATACTATTCTGTGTTCACTTTATTTATAGTTTCCCTCTTTATATTCAGGTCATTCACCCATACTGAATTTCTCTTGGTTTAGGGTGTGAGATGTTGATCTAAATGTAATCTCTCCTATATTGTTTCCCAATTTTCCCAGCAGTTTTGGTCAAGTAGTGGATTTTTGTCCCAAAAGTTGTGCTCGTTGGGTTTATCATATACTGTCTTGCTGATGTCACTTACCCCAAGTCTATTTCACTGATCCTTCCTTCTGTCTCTTAGCCAGTACCATACTGTTTTGATGACTGCTGCTTTATAGTATAGTTTAATACCTGATACTGCTAGGCCACTTCCTTCACATTTTTTTTTCATTATTTCTCTTGATATTTTTGATCTTTTATTCTTCCAAATGAACTTTGGTATAATTTTTTTTCAAATTCAGTAAAGAAGTTTTTTGGTAGTTTGAAGGGTATGGCACTAAATAAATAAATTAATTTGGGTAGAATGGTCATTTTTATTATGCTAGCTCTTTCTACTCATGAACAATCAATGTTTTTCCTATTGTTTAGGTCTAGTTTTAATTGTTTGGAAAGTGTTTTGTAGTTGTGTTCGTGTAATTGCTGTGTTTGTTTTGGTAGATAGATTCCTAAGTATTTTATGTTGTCTACAGTGATTTTAAAAGGTGTTTCTCTTTCTTACTATTCCTGCTGTGATGTGTTGGAAATATATAGACATTCTGATGATTTATGTGCGTTTATTTTGTATCCTGCAACTTTTCTAAAGTTGTTGATTATTTCTACTAGCTTTTTAGTTGATTCTCTAGGATTTTTTAAGTAGACCATCATAGCTTAGTCTCCTCTTTGTCTATTTTAATGCCTTCAATTTCTTTTTCTTCTCTAATTACTACTGCTAGTGTTTGTAGTACAATATTAAATAATAGAGGTGATAATGGGCATCCTTGTTTCATGCCTGATCTTACTGGGAAGGCTTCTAATTTATCCTGATTGCATGTGATGCTTGGTGATGGTTTTAAATATATACTGTTTATTATTTTTAGAAAAGGACCTTCTATTCCTATACTTTCTAGTGTTTTCAAAAGGAACGGGTGCTGTGTTTTGTAAAAGGCTTTTTCAGCATCTATTGAGATAATCATGTGATTTTAGTTTGTTGGCTTGTTGAGATGGTAAATTATGTGGATGGTTTTCCTAATGTTGAACCATCTTTGCATTCTTTCTAGAAATCCCGCCTCATCATGTTGGATAATGCTCTTTCACTTGCTGGAGTCTTTTTGCTAGTTTTCTATTTAAGATTTTTGGATCTATGTTCATTAGGGAGATTGTTCTGTAGTTTTCTTTCTCTGTTTTTTATCTACCTGACTTTGGAATCAGCATCATATTTGTGTAATAAAAGGAATTTGGTAGGACTCCTTCTTTGCTTATTATATCAAATAATTTGTATAGTATTGGGATTAGTTGTTCTTGGAATATTTGTTAGAATTCACTTGTGAATCCATCAGGCCCTGGTGATTTTTTCTTAGGGAGTTCGTTGATGGCTTGTTCAATATCTTTTTCTGATATGGGATTGTTTAGGTATTCTATTTCTTCTGCTGTTAATCTAGGCAATTTATATTTTTGTAAATATTCAACCATATCACCCAGATTGCTATATTTATTGCTATATCCTTGGGCAAAATAATTTTTAATGATTGCCTTACTTTCCACTTCATTAGAGGTGAAGTCTCCCTTTTAACCTTGGATACTGTTAATTTGGGTTTTTTGTTTCCTTTTTTTATTAGATTGACCAGTACTTTGTCTATTTTATCTGTTTTTTCAAAATACCAGCTTCTAGTCTTATTTATTAATTCAATAGTTCTTTTACTTTCAATTTTCCTAATTTCTCCCTTGATTTTTAGTATTTCTAATTTAGTTTTCATCTGAGGATTTTTAATTTGCTAGCTTTCTATTTTCTTAAGTTGCATGCCCAATTCATTAATCTCTGCCCTCCCTAATTTGTTAATATATGCACTCAAGGATATAAATTTCCCGATGAGTACTGCCTTAGCTGCATCCCACAGAGATTGGTAGGATGTCTCATCATTGTCATTCTCTTCAATTAAATTATTGATTGTTTCTATGATTTCTTCTTTAGCTGACTGGTTTTGGAGAATCATATAATTTAATTTCCAATTAGTTTTTCAGCTCTTTGACCCTAGGCAAGTCACTTGACCCCCATTGCCTACCCTTACCACTCTTCTGCCTTGGAGCCAATACACAGTATTGACTCTAAGATGGAAGGTAATGGTTTAAAAAAATTCCAATTAGTTTTTTATTTGCCTGTCAAGGTTCCTTTACTAATTATTATTTTTATTGCACTATAATCTGAGAAGGTTACATTTATTATTTCTGCTCCTTTGCCTTTGTTTGCAATGTTTCTATGTCCTATTGCATGTTCAATCTTTGTAAATGTACCATGTGCAGCTGAAAAGAAGGTGTATTCCTTTTTGTCCCTATTCATTTTTCTCTGCATATCTATTAAATCTAATTTTTCTAGGACTTCATTCAACTCTCTTACCTCTTTTTTATGTATTTTTTGGTTTGATTTGTCTAGATATGAAAGAGGAATATTTAGATCTCCCTCAAGGATGGTTTTACTATCTATTTACTTCTTGAGCTCTGCCAGTTTCTCCTTTAGGAATTTGGATGCTATGCCATTTGGTGCATACATATTGAGCACTTTTATTTCCTCATAGTCTATACTGCCTTTTATCAGGATGTAATTACCTTTCCCTATCTTTTAATCATATCTATTTTTATTTTGGCTTTGTCAGAAATCATGATTGCCCCTCCTGAATTCTTTTTCTCATTGAAGCCCCAAATATTTTGCTCCTGCCCTTTACCTTAAATTTGTGTATATTCATCTGCCTCATATGTGTTTCTTGTACAAAACATATGGTAGGCTTTTGGTTTCTATTCCACTCTGCTATTTGCTTCACTTTTATGGATGAGTTCATCGCATTCATATTCAGAGTTATAATTACCAGTTTGGTATTCCCCAATATTTTGGTATCATCTCCTAGTTTTACTCCTTCTTCTTAGGCTACTTCCTTTTAAATGAGTGGTTTGTTTTAAACCAATAACCCTTGTCCCCTCCCTTGATTTACTACCCTTTCTACCCCCTCCCTTATTATTCCCCTCTTTTTATTTTTAAGGCCTAATGAACTCCCTTCCCCTTCTATTCCCCTCCCTTTTTTTACCTCCCCACTCCCCTCCTCCCCTTGGTTAATCCCTTCTGACTTTCTCAGTAGGATTAAATAGAGTTGTATATCCCAATGCATATAGCTACTCTTCCCACTCAGGGTTAATTCCACTGTGAGTAAGTTTAAATATTACTTCTTAATGATTTCTTCCTCTCTATCTTATAATAGTATTCATCCCCTCCCCTTCCCATTCCCTCTTTGTGGGTAATAGAATTTCCTATTTTTCTTATTCAGTCAAATTTCTCTTGGTGCCATCTACTCTTCACCCCCCTCTTTCACATCTATTCCTATAACATCTTAGACCATTTAGTACTCCAAATTCTCCCTGTGAATAATTCTTCTAATTACTATAACAGTGGATACTATAATAGTGAATAGAGTTCACTACAGAGAATTACACATAACATTTCTCCATTTAGGAATACAAATAATTAGATCTTGTTAAAGCCCTTAAAGAGGCAAATTAAAAATAAGAGTTTTCTTTCTTTCCCCTTTGTTTCTTATTTACATTTTCATGTTGCTCTTGGTTTTTCACAAGTGAATTCTATCAAACATTTAAAGAACAACTAATCCCTATACTACACAAACTATTTAACCAAATAAGCAAAGAAGGAGTTCTACTAAATTCCTTTCATGATACAAATATGGTGCTGATTCCAAAGCCAAGCATATCAAAAACAGAGAAAGAAAACTATAGACCAATCTCCTTAATGAACATACATGCAAAAATCATAAATAGAATACTAGCAAAAAGCATCCAGCAAGAGATCATAAGGATTATTCACTATGATCAAGTGGGATTTATACCAGGAATGCAAGGATAATTTAATATTAGGAAAAACCATCTACATAATTGACCATATCAACAACCAAACCAAGAGAAATCACATGATTATCTCAATAGATACAGAAAAAGCCTTGGACAAAATAAAACACCCATTCCTACTGAAAACACTACAAAATAAAGGAATAAAAGTACTCTTCCTAAAAATAATAAACAGTATATATCTAAAACCATCAACAAACATTGTCTGCAATGGAGATAAATTAGAAACCTTCCCAGTAAGATCAGGTATGAAACAAGGATGCCCATTATCACCTCTATTATTTAACATTATACTACAAACACTAGCAGTAGGAATTAGAGAAGAAAAAGAAATTGAAGGCATTAAAATAGGCAATGAGGAGACTAAGCTATCACTCTTTGCAGATGATATGATGGTCTACTTAAAAAATCCTAGAGAATCAACTAATAAAGCTAGTAGAAATAATCAACAACATTAGCAAAGTTGCAGAAAACAAAATAAACGCACATAAATCATCAGAATTTCTATATATTTCCAACACATCACAGCTGGAATAGAAAGAAAGAGAAACACCATTTAAAATCACCGTAGGCAATTTAAAATACTTAGGAATCTATCTACCAAAACAAACATAGTAATTATATGAACACAACTACTAAACACTTTCCAAACAATTAAAACAAAATCTAAACAATTGGAAAAGCATTAATTGCTGATGGGTAGGATGAGCTAACAATAAAAATGATAATCCTACCCAAAATAATATACTTATTCAGTGCCTTACCTATCAAACTACCAAGAAAACTTTTTACTGAATTAGAAAAAAAAATACCAAAGTTCATTTGGAAGAGCAAATGATGAAAAATATAAAGGGAATTAATGAAACAAAATGTGAAGAATGGTGGTATAGCTGTACCAGGTCTTAAACTGTACTATAAAGCAATGGTCATCAAAAAAAATGGTCCTGGATAAGAGACAGAAGGGAGGATCAGTTGAATAGACTTGGGGTAAATGATCTCTGCAAGACAGTGTATGATAAACCCATAGAGACCAGCTTTTGGGTCATAAATCCATTATTTGACAAAAACTGCTGTGAAAATTAGAAAACAGTATGGTTGAGATAATGCTTAGTTCAATATCTCACACCCTACACCAGATTAAATTCAGAATGGGAGAATGACTTGAATATAAAGAAGGAAACTCTAAATAAATTAGATGAACATAGAGTAGTTTATCTGTCTGATGTATGTTAAAGGAAAGATTATAAGAGCAAGAAAGTGATATAAATTATTACAAATATAAAATAAATACTTTTGATTACATTAAATTAAAAAGGTTTTGTGCAAACAAAACCAATTTAAGCAAAATTAGAAAGGAAGGAAAAAAGTGGGAAAAATCTTTATAACACAAAAGTCTGACAAAAATCTATTTACTCAGATTTATAATGAGTTAATAGATTAATTGTACAAAAAATCAAGCCATTCCTCAATTGATAAATGGGCAAGGGACTTGAATAGGCAGTTTTCAGATAAAAATAATCAAAACTATCAATAAGCACATGAAAAAGTGTTTTAAATTTCTAAATCTCTTATAATTAGAGAAATGCAAAACAAAACAACTCTGAAGTAGCCCCTCACACAAAGCAGACTGGCTAATATGACAGCAAGGAAAAGTAATAAATGTTGGAGGGGATGTGACAAGATTGGCACATTAATACATTGCTGGTGGAGTTATGAATTGATCCAACAATTTTGGAAGGCAATTTGGAACTATGCCCAAAGGGCTTTAAAATACTGCCTGCCCTTTGATTCAGCCAAATCATTGCTGGGTTTATACCAGAAAGAGGTCATAAGGAAAAAGGCTTGCACAAAAATATTTATATCTACACTCTTTGTGGTGGCAAAAAAATTGGAAAATGAGGGGATGCCTTTTGATTGGGGAATGGCTAAACAAATTATGGTACCTGTTGGTGATGGAATACTATTGTGATATAAGCAATAATGAATGTAGGAATTCTGTGTTAACTGGACTGACCTCTAAGAATTGATGCAGAGTAAAAGGAGCAGAACAAGATCAACATTATACACAATGATGGATACACTGTGGCACAATTGAATGTAATGAACTTCTCTACAGGTAGCAATGCAATGATCCAAGACATATCTGAGGAACTTATGAGAAAGAACACTATCCACATCCAGAGAAGCACTGTGAGAGTAGAAACACAGAAGAAAAATAAGTGCTTGATCAGATGGTTATATAGGAATATGATTGGGGATATAGACTCTGAATGATCACCATAGTGTAAATGTTAATAATATGGAAATAGGTCTGCATCAATGACACATGTAAAACTCAATGAAATTGCTTGATGGTTACGGGAGGGATATAGCAGGAGGGGAGGGAAAGAACATGAATAATGTAACCATGGGAAAATATTCTAAATTAATTAGTTAAGAAAATGAACCTCAAAAAGTATATCTCATATAGTTTTTTTTTAAAATTTGGTAATTTTTTGGAATATTTTTCCATGGTTATATGATTCATGTTCTCTTCCTCCCCTTTTCCCTTCTCCTTCCTAGATTTGACAAGCAATTCCATTGGGTTATAGATATATTATCATTCAAAATCTATTTCCATATTTTTCATATTTTTATAGAATAACTTTTAAAACCAAAACCCCAAATCATATAACCATGTAAGTAAGTGATTAATATTTTTCTTCTGCATTTCTACTCCCAGTTCTTTCTTTCAATGTGGATAGCATCCTTTCTCATATATCCCTCAGGATTGTTTTTGATCATTGCATTGCTATTATTAGCAATATATTATATTTGATCATGCCACAATGTTTCAATTACTGTGTCCAATGTTCTCTTGGTTCACTGATTTCACTCATCAGTACTAGAGGTCTTTCCAATTCATATAGAAATCAAGCAGTTCACCATTCCTTATAGCACAATGGTATTCTATTACCATCATATACCACAATTTGTTCAGCCATTCTTCAAATTATGTACAATCCTTTTTTTTTTTCATTTTTGCCACAACACCAGAAGTTGTATAGCTACATTAAAGGTCTTGTAATCTTTTAAAATCCTTTAGTCACAATTCTAAATTAACTTCCATTATGGTTGGATCAATTCACAACTCCACCAGCAATGCATAAGTGTTCCAATTTTGCCACATTCCCTCCAACATTTATTATATTACTTAACTATTATATTGTCCAGTCTGCTAGCTGAGGTGATACTTCAGAGTTGTTTGCATTTACACTTCTATAATCAGGAGGGATTTAGAATCCTTTTTCATGTGATTATAAATAGTTTTGATTGCTTCATCTGAAAACTGTCTTCATTTGCCTCCACCTTTTGTCAGTTGGGGAATGGCTTGATTTTTTTTTCTAAATTTTCCTTAATTCCTTATACATTGGGGAAATTGAAACTTTGTCAGAAAATTTTGTTAGAAAATTGTTTTCTTAGGTGGTTGCTTTCATTCTAGTTTTGGTTGAATTTGTTTTGTTTATACAAAACCTTTTAAATTTAATATAGTAAAATTATTCATTTTATTCATGTGATGTTCTCTGTCTCTTACTTAGTCTTAAATTCCTTCCTTTCCCATAGATCAGGCAAGGATATATTGAGTTCTGATAGGGGAAGTTTGAGGTCCTCCTCTAGTATGGTTTTACTATCTATTTCCTCCTTAAGCTCCATTTGTTTTTTTTCTTTTAAAAATCTGGATGCTATACCATTTAGTGGATATAGGTTGAATACTGATGTTTCTTCATTTCTTATACTACCTTTAATCAAGCTATAATTACCTTCCTTATCTCTTTTAATCAAATTTAATTTTACTTTAACTTTGTCTGAGATCACGATTGCTATTCCTGCCTTCTTTGTCTCAGTTGCAGCCCAATAGATTCTGCTCCAGACTTTTACCTTTACCCCTACCTACCTGCCTCAAATGTATTTCTTATAAATAATATATGGTAGGATTCTGATTTTTAATCTATCCTGGTATCTGATTCTATTTTATGGGTGAGTTCATCTCATTCACATTCACAGTTATGATCATCATCTTTGTATTCCCCACATTTTTTATTTTTACTTCCTCTTATAATCCTAATCTTTCTCCTTTCACTCTTTCCCTCCCCTCCAGTGTTTTGCTTTTAGTCAGTCTGTTCCTTTCCCCCTCCTTTATATTATTCCCCTTTCTACCACCCCCTCCTTATTCCCCTCTTACTATAGGACCTTTTGAACACACCCAACCTCAACTCCTTTGTACTATTCCCCTCCCAACCAACTCTTTTCTTATTCCTCTACTAGTTCTCTATAGGGCAAGAGATAATTCTATACGCAATGGATCGGACTGCTTTCTCTGTCAGCCAATTCCAATGAGAGTAGGGTTTAAGTATTACCTGTTATCAACCTCTTCCTCTCTTCCAATGTATTGGTCTTCTCCCCTCCCAATCCTCTTCATGATTCTTTATGGAATATATTTTACCCCATTTTACCTCTTTTCCCATTTCTTTTAGTATTATCCTCTTTTTCATTCCTAGTTTTTTGAATATATTTTGACATATTATCCTAAACACTGTAATGCAGGGTGGCTAACAGAAATTTTTTGCTTCTGTAATTTCTAACAGTCACAAAAAGTCCATTAGAAGTCTTAGAATCTTCAGAAAGTCAGTTAGAACTTAAAGTTATAAATAGCGGTGAAGTTCTAACTGACGGGGCTTTGCCTTCTGACTTTCACTGTGGCTGGAGGCTTTGCTTTCGCTTAGCCTGTTAGCTGTGGCCTTTCAGCTTGGCTTTGGCCTAATTGCTTTGGCCTTGGCCTGTGCTTATTTGTCTTGGGGAAATTTAAACCTATCTCATTTCTCTGGACCTCTCCCTGATCTCTCCATCTACATTCCCTTCCCTTCCCCTGAATTTCCTTTGGGCCCTGGGTGAAAGGGAGGGCTTGGTGATTGAATTGTGGGGTTTAGTTTCTATAGACAAGTAGAGTATCCTCAAATAAGTTAAGCCTAGTTTTAGTAATTTAATAAGGACTTTACTTAAAAGGCAGTCAAATCTCCTAACTGGGAGAGCAAGCTCCCTCAGTCTAAACCTCTCCGCGACCCATCCCCCGCCATCACCCCTCTCCCTAGCAGCCGTTAGAAAAATCCTGAACCTCTTTCACTCTGATTAACCTGAGATGAATAAATCCTGTTGTTACCTACTCAAACCCTCTGGTGAATCACTGTATCGAAAGTTGAGACAAGGGCTAAAGAGGGAAGGAATCATTTTCTTTTATTTCTTGAGAGAACTGGGGGCATCCATCTTGGCAGGAAGTACCTACCCTAGACTTCCTCCAGCCATCAGTTCAACTGACAAGGAGGGGCCCTCTCAACTCCTCCTTCAAGAGACTTAAGAAATGTTATATTGAATCTCTGGGAGCTTGAAGTTCACCTTTGATTGACAAATAAGTCAGTTGGATGGAATGTTCCCAGGGAAGTCATGAGAAAGGCAGGAGGAGGGGCAGTTGAGAATCCAGAGCAGAAGTTCTGGGTCTTTGACCTGTGCTGAGGCTGGAGATAGGTGGATCCTGGCCTTGGAGTGAGAGGGTACAAACATCTCTCTGCAAACTCTTCCTGTACTTGAGATACCATTCCAACATGTACCTGACCACCACCTTGGTGTCTACTGCCCCTAGATATTAGGAGTTTCATCATCTAGATATCTAGGTTTCCCAGGGCCCGGGAGGGATCCAGGAAGTGGGCAGGAGATGAAGAAGAGGGTGGAAAGGGTGGACATAACTCAACTGTAAGGCTGAAGATCTATTGAAGAAGTCAAAGATATCCCAGCAGTTTACCTACTCTGGTTAATCCTGGCCAGGCTGAACCAGAGGGAAGCTCCATTGATTCTTCATCTGCTAGCAGTTGAGATTTCATTAGTAACCATTAGAATAGGGTCTCCTATACCACAGTCCTTTATCCATATCCTTCTTGTTTAATATAAAGTTTAAAGTACCTTTCTAAAGCAGTTTCAAAGCTTGTTTTGTGAAGGGAGAAATCGCAGTCAGAATACAAGGCATTATCCTAGCTAAAGAGCCCAAATCAACATATCAATTAACCCCAGGTGGGTCTTGAAGGGATATACCTCTTAGACCTGAAGGATCCTGCCTGGGCAACTGTTATAAGGGAGAAGGGTCATCTTATTTCTCTCTGTACATCAATTTACCATCTCGAATAGATCAAGAGACCTCCAATAATTATGACAGAAACTAACAAGAAAAACCCTCCAGCCAAAACCTAAACATTTCTACTGGCCCTAGTTTCCTTCCTGTATTCTCTGTCTCAAGCCTCTGGGAATAAAACTGTTTGAGCTGCCCTCTCCTACATACCCCATTTCCTTTATCTCCTATATACCTTCCCTTACCTTCATTCCTCCTCCAAACACCTTGTAATCACCTAATATCCCATTTATCCTTCCTCACACCCAAATTGCCTTCTTTGACACACTCAGATTACCTTATTTACTTCTTTATAACAACACCTCACTACAACAACCTCTTTGTATACTTTTTCTTGCTATCATGATAATGACAGCAATTTTTTTTATTTTTATTTTTTATTTTAAACCCTTAACTTCTGTGTATTGACTTATAGGTGGAAGAGTAGTAAGGGTAGGCAATGGGGATCAAGTGACTTGCCCATGGTCACACAGCTGGGAAGTGTCTGAGGCCAGATTTGAACCTAGGACCTCCCGTCTCTAGGCCTGGCTCTCAATCCACTGAGCTACCCAGCTGCCCCAATGACAGCAATTTTTAAGGGTTACAGATATCAGCTTTCCACATAGGAATACATTCCATTTAACTTTATTGAAGCACTTAACTTTCTCTTTCATATTTTCATTTTATACTTTTCTTGAATTCTGTATTTGGGCATCAAATTGTTTGTTTAACTCTCGTCTTTTCTTTAGGAATGCTTGGAAATCTTGTATTTTATTAAATGACTACAATTTCCCCTGAAGTAATATATTCAGTTTTGTGGATAGTTGATTCTTGGTTGCTGGCCCCATTCCCTTGCCTTCTGGAATACCATAATCCATGCATTCCAGTTCTGCAGTGTGGATGCTGCCAGATTCTGTATAAACTGACTGGGATTTCATGATATTTTAATTGTTCCTTTTTGTCAGTTGTAGTATTTTCTCCTTGCCGAGGAAGTTCATGAGGTTGGGTATAACATTTTTGGGGGTTGTCATTTGGGGATTTAATGCAGGAGGTCATCTGTGGATTCTTTCAATCTCTAATTTACACTCTTGATCAAGAATATGAGGGCAGTTTTCTTGCATAATTTCCTCTAATGTGATATCTAGGCTTTGTTTTTATTTTCAATAATTCTTAAATTATCTCTCCTGAATCTATTTTCCAGGTCACTTGTTCTTTTTTTTCAATGAGTTATCTCATGTTTTCTTCTATTTATTTTTCTTTTTTGATTTTGTTTTACTCTTTCTTTGTATCACATGAAATAATTATCTTCTATTTTTCCTATTATAATTTTTAAACACTGAATTCCTTACATGACTTATTGATTCTCCTTTTCTTTTTGGTCCATTCTTCTTTTCAAATCCTTCTCTTCTTCCAATTTTTTGCCTCATTTTCTAGAAGTTCAGTTCTTGCTTTTAATCCAGTTTTCATCTGTTTTTCTTTTTAGATTGTTATTTTCTTTTTGGCATTTTTTTTCAATCTGTCTTATTTGATTTTTGCATTCATTTTTGAGCATGTTCAATTCTCTGTTTTGGGGGACTTTTTTGAAACTTTAATTGATGTTCACAGGGTCCTGTCCCCCTCCATTGGTTCTGTTATTTGGTCATTATTCCCATTGAAGTTTTCAAGTGTAACTTTTTTTTCTTGTTTATTCAATTCAATTACTTTTTAATTTATTTTTCCCACTCTATGTACCATAAATTTCCCTCAATGTTGATATATTGACACAGAATGTTTGAGCTATTCTACCTTCAAGCCAAATCTTCTACTTTCTCAATTTTTTGCTTGGTGTACTGGATTAGACCAATTGAGTTAACATGTCAATCTAACCTGCCCTGGGGGGCAAAATCTTCACTATAGTCAGCAGGGCCTAAGTTATCCATCCTGATTCCCACAACCCCCCTTCCTGCCAGTCATTATCAGAGTCCTGTACCTCACTTGGTGCTTCAGAGGCATTCTCTCATTGCTTCAGCCTCTACCTGGGGCTCACACAGGTGGCTAGTCTTATTAGAGGTATCACTGAGGTGGGTGGGTGGAGGGTGTTCAGCCAGCTAATCTCTTCCTTATCTCAAGAAAATTGACTCACTGGGCCTACCTTTCAAGTTGTATTCATCAGCAGAGTCTTGTGACTTCTTCTTTTTGGATTTGGATTTCTGTTTTATTTGACGTGCATTTTAAAAATTGGTATGCATTTATAGTGTTATAGGAGCTGATATACGGATAATGGGATGTCCCAAAGTCCTCTGATTGTATGAGGACCTAAAGCTGAATGAGAGTGAGAATCTTTAGAATCACATCAGGTTTTGGTGGTGAACACCAAGACCCCACAGGATTATTTGTGACTAAATTAATATGCCCAGCTCTACTACAACAGTGTCCCAGGAATAAGTGATCAAATAAGACATTGTGAGTTATATCACACAGCTCCTTGACTGCTTATCCTGGCTCTAAAACTGTTGGATAATGGTAGTGACTGTGGCTGAACTGTAATTTGAGTAATCCCTCTTCCCTCAGATACCCAAGGATATATTGATGATCCTTATGGTAAGCATGACATCCACCTAAGTAAGTTTCAGAATTTATTAACAACAAACTTAGGGAAAGGGTAACAGAGACTGAGGGAAAGAGGTGTGAGGGAAAGCTTGGATAGACCTACTGATGATCAGGTCTGTCATTTGAAGGTAGTCAGATTTGAGATTATTAGCTGTAGAGGTTTATTCCCTCAGTTGCAACCTGGCCTGAACCAGATTGTTTGATGGAATTTATATTGTTTCTTTCTTGATGATGATTGAATAGGATGAATAACACAGTTTTAGACAGAAGTTGAGGGTGTGATAGAGATTAGAACTGGATGCAGGTATCCTGAGTTGATTTGGCCTACCCCAATTCCCAGCCAACCTCCCACCATAAATTCCTTCTCCAAATTCTGATTCCTTCTTGTTCAAAATTCTGCTTTTTATAATCTGCCAGTAACTTTCTCTCCTTTGCTGGCTCATGGCAAGCTAGGTTGGTTCCAAGTTCTAAACTACTAAGTGTTACTCATCCTGCTCTCCATTTTGCATAGCAGAAATGATATTACAATAGTCAGAGTTGTTTCTGCTTTTAGTGCACCTAAGCGACCATCTTGGCTCTGCCTTCTCACATAGTTTTTTTAGATGAACTTTTAAATTGTATTTTTTGTAATTTTTAACCTTAGTAGGATTCTGATTCAGTCTCCAGTTCCATTATAATTGAGGGGAGTTTTACTGTACATTTTAGTTAAATTTATATTGAGATAGTTAAGAAGTAGTAAAAGATAGAGAGGGATAGCAATCTGTTTTCTCATTTTGGCAGGAGTTGATATCATGGTTATATGATACTTTCGTTTACATTTCAGATATTAACACCATATTTAATATCTAACAAAATGCTGAGTGAATGCATCAGAGCTCTGAAAACTCTTAAAAGACATTGCCTTTGGGGCAGCTGGGTAGCTCAGTGGATTGAGAGTCAGGCCTAGAGACGGGAGGTCCTAGGTTCAAATCTGGCCTCAGACACTTCCCAGCTGTGTGACCCTGGGCAAGTCACTTGACCCCCATTGCCCACCCTTACCACTCTTCCACCTAGAAGCCAATACACAGAAGTTAAGGGTTTAAAAAAAGACACTGCCATTAAGTAAACACTGAGGATTCTAGAGTGAAGTTTTCAATGTTAATTCCCCTTTTTATTAAAAAGGAAAAATACTACATATTTTTCTTGTAATTAAATAAAGAATTGAGTTCATTTTTCATAGTAAAGAAATTACCTAAGACCATTTCCTCAAAATGACCTTCCTTATATCATTGTCATCAAGTCTTTTACATTACCCACAGAGATTTAAATTTTGTGTTAGATAAATTTCAACCCACACACACTTACACACTTCCAGACTTCAGGTTCTGGGATCAGCTTCTAACACTAAAAAACTGCAGCCTGTAACTAATTATGAATACTTCCATCATTCCCCAAAATATTCATTTTCTTTTCTTTTGAAACCTACAGGAGCTAATGTAAGGTGAGAATGTCAGGTGTGTCAACAGATATGAATATTGGTTTATATTTTCTTTGGATAGATGTATTCTAAATTCTAAGCAGCACTCAAATGCTGTGGTAGGAGTAAAAGAATGGGTATAATAGCATTAGTATATGACAAAATGTCATTATGTGAGAAATTGAGGGGAGCATTTGCTGTTACTTATTCAATAGATATTTCATGTATTGACCTTAGAAATGCATGTATACTTTGTCATTCTCAGGACATTGTAGAAATGGATCTACATGAAGTTGCATATTTCAACTCATGATCCTAGTGTCATAAAAAGTGAAAAGAAAATGATCTTGCCATTTGCACTTCAGGAAATAGGCCCACACTTTATTCATCTAAAACATTTTGCATTGTCAGATGAAGAAGGCTGAGATTCTGCAAATAATCTCATTTAATTAGAAAAGGAAAAAATTATTCTTCTTAAGACTCTTGGCTCCTGTGCCTCTCTACCAAATAAATAATCTTTGTTTTTTTAATGTTCTTGGGTACCTCACACCTCTGAGATTGGCTAATATGTCAAAAAAAGAAAATGATAAATACTGGAGCAGATTTGGAAAAATAGGTACAGTAATGTACTCTTGGTAGGGTTGTGGACAGGTCCAATCACTCTGGTGAACAACTTGAAACCATGTACAAAGTATTATAACACTGGCATATCCTTTAACTAGCAACATCACTATTAGATCTACACCCTCAAAGAAAAAGAAGAAAAATGAAAAACACATATTTGATAAAAATATTTATAGCAGCTCTTTTTGTGTTAGCATATAATTGGATATTGAAAGAATGTCCATCAATTGGGGAATGATAGAACAAGTTGCAGTGTATTTTAAAGGAATGTTATTGAATTAGAAATTATGAGTACCAAAGATACTTTAGGAGACTTGTATGAATTGATACAAAGGGAAGTTATCAGAATCAGGACAAAGGAACACAGCAATAGCCATATTGTAACAATGATAAGATGTTTAAGAGCTGACTGCTATCATTAACTCAATGATGCAAGACAATTCCAAAGGATTCATTATGAAAAATGCCTTCTAGGTCCACAGAGAAAACTGAGGAACTCTAGGTGCAGTTGAAGCATATTTTTTCCACTTTCTTCATGCCTCATGATCATCTTTCTTTCCTTTTTTCCTTTCTTCCTTCCTTCCTTCTTTCCTTCCTTCCTTTTTTGCTTCTACCTTCCCTCCCTCCAGTATTAACTTGTATTTGTTTTTAAGGAAAAATTGCACCCTTAAGTATTTTACATGGAACATAATAAATGGAGATCCCACCTCTGAATTAGCAAGACCTTGATTATTGTCCCACTTCTAATACATACTGGCTAAGTATCCCTAGACAAAGAACATTATCTCTCCATTTCCCATTTACTTCTAAGATTATACCATATGCATAGCAAATGCTGATGTGCACTGAGAAAGACAGTTCTTCATAAAGTCAAGGTTTTTCTGGTTTTTGTTAACCATGAAGAAGTTTAAAGTCTTTCATGTTCTTCCTACTTTAACCTATAATATCTCTTTTTCTTCCTCAGTATTCCCATAGAACCTTACATAATAGGCAATGGAGCCGTTGTACATTCCTCCAATGTTATCTCTGTGATCTCTCTAAAATCATTTAGCCTCTATAGGTATTTTTGTCCTGAGGCCAACACATACTAGCATCCAAGAACTGATTGATGAATTTCATTTTGAGCATATGAACCTTAGAAATAAGTAAATGCAAAAAATCAAGGTTTGATTTATTGTTTTGTTTATTTTGTAGGCTTAAGGAAGTGACAAAAATGTTAATAATGCTGATTAAACTTAGCAGTATGCTGTGCATTTTTTTAGAGAGAACCATTGGTTAAACATTTATGACTCCTTCACAATGGTCTCAATTCCTTTATGTGGAAAATGAAGGGATTGAACTAGGTTTCCTCTGATATCACTTCTTATTAAAATATTTCATTCTATATGTACATGGTTTTTGTCCTGAAGTAATACAAGCATATTTCAGGCAAGAAACAGTTTCTTTGGGGGTTTTTTTTTGGATTTTTTTTTGCCTTCATAGACATCACTTCTCCCCAAATCCTGATATATAACAGGAATTAATAATTGGCTCTTAATTGAAGCAATCCTTTACATGTGTCATTTCCATGATACACCTCATGATGCAGTTCCTTTTTGGAATGTTTATAGCACTGTACGCATCTTAGAAAATGGCAATTAGTAATAATAACAGTTCACCATAATAACAATGATTGGCAAAGCCCTTTATGGATCACAAAAAGTTTTCACCATGCATTATCTCATTGGATTTTCTTGACAATTTAGTGGGGTATAAAGTGCAAACATGATTATCTCCATTTTATGAAAGAATAATCTGAGATTCAGAGAGAAAAATTGAACTGTGTCATATTCAGGTAATTAGTAAGTCAAATATAAATAACAGAGTAATAGCTTATATTTATTTCAATTAAATAAACATTAAGTCCCCACTATGTGCCAGACATTTTGCTAAGAGCTGGGGTACAAAAAGAGGCAAAAGATATTCCCAGAGCTAAAGGAACTTACATTCAGATGGAAAAAATAAGCAAACAAATATGTACATTCTATATTCAAGAATAATAGAAAATTATTAAAAATAGAAGTCCTGAAATTAAGAGAGTCTGAAAAAGGTTTCCTGTACAAGAAAACTTTCTAGTTGAGATTTAAAGGAAGCCAGGGAGGTTAGTAGTCAGAATGGAGGAAAGAGAGAGAAATCCAGGCATGAGGAACAGCCAGAAAAATTGCATGGAGTCAAGTGATAAACTTTCTTGTTTGGGGGATAGTCAGGAGGTCAGTGTCACTGAATAGAAGAAAACTCATTGGTAAGCAAGGGGTAAGAAAATTAAAACAGTAGGAATATATTATATTATTGAGTTACCATAATGTTATGGTAGGAGTATAGTATGCAAAACAGAATATCTTTTATTTGTTCCTGAAAGCCATAGGAAGCTACTGGAGTTTATTGGTCATGAGGGTGTGTGTGTGTGACATGATCTGATCTCTTTCTTTAAGGAAACCACTTTAGTGAAAGAATGGAAGATGGATGGGAATAGGGAGAAACTTAATTTAGGCAGACCAGTATGCTTTGCAAAAATCCAAATGTGAGATGATAAAACCTTTCACTAGAATATTGGGAGTGTCAAAGGAGAGAATGAGGCATATTGAAGAAATTTTCAAAGGCAAAATGGACTGTCCTTTTCAATTGCTTGGATGTGAAAGGGTGGGATAAGAAATAATAAGGAATCCATGATGACTCCTAGCTTGTGAGATGTAGGGACTGGAAGAATGGTATTTACCCTTTACAGGCAGTAGGAAGAAGACTTTAGAAGGAAAAATGAATTCTGTTTTTTCACATTGCGAGTTTAAGATATCTACTGCAAATCCAGTTTGAGATATCAGAAAGACAATTGGAGACCTGAGATTGGATGTCAGGAGAAAGATTGGGGCAGGAAAGGTAGATTTGAGAATCGTCAGCATAAAAATATAATCAAGTCAATGGAAACAGATGAGATCACTAAGTTAAATTGCATAAGGGTAGAAGAAAAGAGGACCAAGGACAGAAACCTGAGAAAGAAAGAGACAGTTACAGAATATGATCTGGAAGAATATTCAATGATAGAATGATAAAAGAAGGAGGAGACAAAAACAAGAGAGAGTGATGTCCAAAAACATAGAGAGAATAAAGAATCAAGGATGAGAGTGATCACCATTGTCAAAGACTACAGAGAAATCAAGAATAATGAACCTTGAGAAAATTCCACTGGATTTGTCACGTAGGAAATCATTAGTAACTTTGGAGAGAGCAGTGTCAATGGAATGATAAGATTATTATGATTATTAAGTGTTTTCCTACTGTTTATTTACTCATGTTTATCCTTCTCTTCCTTTATTATCAGCCTTTGCCTGGTCTCAAATGTTTTCTTTTCTGACTACTGTCTTCCTGAGTTCATTCCTGACTTTCTTAAGCCTCCACCTTTTATTAGTCCTTATAGCGTAAGATGAGTTTCTATAAATAACTGCCTGTGAATGTTTTTCCAACTTTGTATCAATTCTAATGAGAGTAAGATTCAAGTATTGTCCACACCCTCACCCCAATATTTTGATTCTTACAGGCCTCTTCTACTCTAGTATTTTCTGGAAGAGGTCTCCACTTTTCATTTTACCTAACAATTACTCATCTAGCTCTTCTTTCAAGGGCCCAGAATTATGAAAACCTCCTAAAAGATCTAATTCTATTTTTAGATATTTCAAATTGTTAGGAAGCCTTTGCTATTTTCAACTCAAAATTTGTCTTTTTTTAACTTCTATTTATTGCTATTAGTCCAATTCTGAATTCTGGAATTACTCAGAACAAAACCTTTGTTGGGATGCCCCTTCAAATCTTTTGATGTCTTTTTTATGATAGCTAAAATAGTGATAGCTACCATGTACTCCACAGCCACTTGGAAACACACTCCCCTTTAATTTAACTAATCCTTCTTTGAAAAATGACCTCAATGATTTCACCATTCAGTTTATAGTCTTAAGTTTATAGTCTACAGAAATTTCTTTTCCATTAAATACATTATTACAGTTGCTTTCTAATCATAGCAGAACATAGCATCATCTCTTTAATGATAGGCATTATTCAGATCCAGTGTCTCCTGCTCCCTGGATTCCTTAAGCTATTAGAACTGTTTCCCTCCCCCTCATAATACTCTATATTTGCTTTCTTTTAAGTGAATAATTTATGTATTCAATTTAAAAAGCTATTTATCTCCTTGCCAACACTACTAAGGTTCATTTTTGAAAACAAAAATATATTTTAATAAATATATTTATTTTAATTAAATAAATGTAATTAAATAAATCTATCTCTATCATTAACTATAATTATAGATCACGATTATGATGTTATGCTATATAAAACTATATCTTATAGATAGCAAGACAGGCAAATAGTCAAGTCAAACATGTATGGTAATACAAAGCATATTTCCATATTGCTCAGGTTTTGAGAAAATGCTCATAAAACACCAAAACTTCAAAGGAAAACAAAAGAAAACAAAACACAAAAATGTAATACAGAAAATAATAGTATGCTTTCATTTGCATTAGAATAGCAAACATGATTTTTTTGGAGGGGAAAAGCATTTTTCTATTTTTGTTACCATTTATTTTTATTTTTATGTATAACATAATTTATAATATAACAATCATAATACATATAATTTGTTATATAAGTATATAATTAGTTATAATAAATATGCCTACCCAAGAGAAATAAATTCTCACATCAGGTAGATCCAAAAATCTGTCTTAGCATTTTTCTCTCCTCTATACCACCCATTCTCCTAGCACAAGCAAGCAAGTGATGTGATACAGCAATGATGGTAAACCTTTTTGAGACCATGTGCCATGTTCTGCCTCTCCCCTCTAGTGCCAGGCATGCCCCACCCTCTTATCCTATTTAGTCAAACCTAATTTAAAATTTTATAATCCTACACAAGGGAGAGAGAAAGCACTATCATTGACCTGCTGGGAGGAGGGGTGAGTGAAATTAGGAATGTCCTCAGTGACTATAGAAGGGAGAAGTGGAGTGGCCCAAGCACTCTGCTCCCTTCCAGCTCTGACACCTGGGAGCTGCTCCCACCTCACCCCCTGTGCACTCCCATTAAACTACTGGATAGAGATATGGGTGTTGTGGAAAAAATGTTGTCAGGCCCCCTGGAGAGGAGGAAGGGAGCAGCACCACCCTCTGCCTTTCTAGTAATGAATTAGGTGGGGGAGGAGGAAGCACATGTTCCCACAGAAACCACCCTGTGTGCTATCTTTGACATGTTTGCCATAAGTTCACCATCCCTGTGATACAGTTTATACATTTATTATTATATGATACATATATAATTGTTCGCAATGTTGTGAAGCAAGATATTTACTGATTACAACAGAAAAAATTCATGAAAGAAATAAAATAAAGAATAGTTTGTACCCCATATGGTCCTTCTATGATGATTGTTATGCTTTATTATCAAAAGTCCCTTTACCTTATTGATAATAGTTGCCCTGTATTCAACCTTCTGGATTTTCTCACTTCACTTTTCAGTACTTCATAAAAGTTTTTCCTGTTTGTTTTTTAGTGATCATCTAATTTGTCATTTCTATGGCACAATGTAATTCCATTACAATAATATAACTGTTATGTTGATAATAACAGAGATGTTTGGGAAGCTGAAGAGTTGGTCTGAAACTAGAAACCTGCAGGACTCACTCTTCCCACACACACAGGTTAGAGTGAGTAGGGAGGGGGAGATACTGCTTACTCTTCATCCCTCCCACCAAGCAGTTGGAAATCAGTTGGAAATGGAAGCAGGACAGATGTCCTCTGGCAAGGCTCAGCAAGGCAAATCTCTAATGATGGTCACTTTCTCAACTTATGTTCCCCACAGGTTTGATTGAGGGACACTAGGTGAAGCTTGATGTCTTGTTATCAGGGGCAGATGAGGATCTGACTTCTTTGGCTGGCAACTGAAAGCAAACAAGCTTTATGGTAGCTGTGAGTATGCCCAAAATAATAGTCAGGCACAACTACTAAAAGATGAAGTTTTTACTGATAAAGAAGGAAGGGTAGGCAGAGAAAGGGTATCAAGGATTTGGATAAGATCTGGGAAGCCCTGAACTGTTAGGTAGAAACTGCCTCTCCCCCCCAGGAGGAAGTGGCAGACCTTTATATCCAGCTGGACCTCAAAGCTTATAATAATCACTTCTAATATCTAAAATAACTAAATGAATAACAAAATGCTATTGCAAGGAGGTCTAATTCCACTAGACAGGCAAATACCTGAAAAGAAACCAAAATGGCCTTTGCCACTAAGGCCACCAAGGCAATCCCCCAAACTGGGAACAGCAAGCAAAGTGACCTGCTCACCTCAACCCCCAGGAATCAACTGTTAAACTGCTTTCAAACTGTTCCCTCAACCAGAGTTCTCCAGGGGGGTTGCCCTGGAATTCTGAGTGAGGTTTGACCCTGTATCTTGCAGGAATTCCACCCTGCCATTTCCAATTTGCAGTAATTAAACTTCTTTAACCATTCCCCAATTGATGGGACAGTTTCTAGTTCTTTGACACTACAAAAAGAGCTGCGGAAAATATTTTAAAATATACTTTCTTTTCCTTTTCACCTTGATCCCAGAGAAAATACATTAATAGTGGTATTCCTGGGTCAAAGGCATATACAATTTTCTTTTTTAAGTCCTTGAGTATAACTCTAGATTGTTCTTCAAAATGGTTGGTTCAGTTCACACTTCCACCAAATAATGTATTCATGTCCGAATTTTTCCACATCCCCTCCAACATTTGTTATTTTGTGATTTCAGAACTTTATCCAATCTGATAGGTATGAGATGATCTCTCAGAGTTGTTTTGATCTGCATTTTCCAATCAATAATGTTTTAGAACATTGATTTGTACACTTATATATAGCTTTGATTTCTTAATACAAAAATCCTCTTTTCATATCTTTTGACCATTTATCAACTAGGAAATGGCTCATATTCTTATCTACTTGGCAAAGTTCTTTATCTTAGATAAGAGGCATCTATATGTTTACTATATATTTATTTTCTATTTGAAGAACTGTCTGTATTTCATTTTCAGATTTCTCTTTTCCTTCTAATCTTAAACTTTTTTTGTTTGCACAAATATTTTATTGTATTCAAAATTATCCACTTTATATTTCACAATGCTTTCTATTTCTTATTTAGACATTAATTCTTCCCTAAATCATGAATCTGATAGATAATATATTCCCTGTTCTAATTTATTTATAATATCTCCTTTTATACCTATTTCAAGTATCTATTTTGATATAAACTTGGTAAATGATGCACGATGTTGGGCTTTATCTAAGTTCTGATGAATTACTTTCCATTTCCACCCAAATTTTGGCCAAATAGGAAATTCTTGTTCCAAAAACTTGTATTTTTCTTTTTGACACACAGAAGGTGACTATAATCTTTTAAATTATTCATTGCATCTCTATTCTGTTTCAATTATCTACATTTTTAGTTCTTAGTCAATAGAAGATAGTTTTGATAATTAATTATTTATAAGATCATTCAAAATTTGGTACTGCTTTAATGAACCAAAATTTGGTCTTAATTAAAATTTTTTCATTATTTCCTCGGATATTCTTGATTTTTTGTTTTCCAAATGAATTGGTTTTTTTTCAAGTTTAATGAAATCGTTTTTTCATTGTAATTTAGATGGGATATCACTAAATAAGTAGATCAGTTAGGTAGGATTTTCATTTTAGTTATGTTGCTTTTGCCCAACCACAAACAATCAATATTTTCCAAATTACTTAAATCTGACTTTATTTAGATTAAATTATCTTATATTTATGTTCACATGGTTTCTGGATTTGTTTTGGAAGATAGACTCCTACTTCTTTTATTCTATTTATGATTCATTTCAATGGGCTATTCCTCACTATCTCTTCTTGCACTATATTGTGGGTAATATATAGAAATGTTAATGATTTATGTAGGGTTTTTTTATTTCTTACCACTTTACTAAAATTACTGATAGTTTCTATTAAATTTTAGTTGAATCTCTAGGATCATATTATATATATATGTATGTATGTCATATATATAGTATATATGAAAGTCAATTATCTGCAATAAAAGATAATTTTATTACATCTTTGCCCATTTTGGTAACTTCTATTTCTTTTCTTCTTATCTTATTGCTAATGTTAGGATTTATAGTACAATATTAAATAATATTGATGATAATGAGAATATTTGATTTATTCTTTACCTAATAGGGAAAGTGTCTAATATATTCCCATTATAGATTATATTTGCTGATAGTTTAAACTTATTAACTTAATTATCCCTTATTAACTTAGTTATTTCCTTTTAACTTAGTCATTTAATAACCTAGATATTCTTTAACTTATGGAAAAATCCATTTATATCTATGCTTTCAACTGTTTTAATAGCAATGTGTAGCATTTTGTCAAAAGTTTTTTATGCATCTATTCATATGAGCACATTATTTTTGTTGATATAATCAATTACATTAATAGGTTTCCTTATATTAAACCATTTCTATATTTTGGGCATGAATTCTGTATGATAATAATTTATAATTTTATGATATATCTTTGTAGTCTCCTGGTGAAAATTCTACTTACATATTTTGCATCTCTATACTTTAGTGACTTATGATTTTCTTTCTCATACTCTTCCTGGTATAGGTAACAGCACCATATTTATATATATATATATATATATATACATATATATATATATATAATGAATTTTGCTGGATTTATTCTTTACTAATTATTACAAATAATTGATTTAATGGTAGAACTAGATTATCTTTAAATGTTTGGTCCTAATGCT
>NC_058130.1:480775455-480826078 GCF_016433145.1 Gracilinanus agilis
CTTTTTAGTTGATTCTCTAGGATTTTTTAAGTAGACCATCATATCATCTGCAAAGAGTGATAACTTTGTCTCCTCATTGCCTATTTTAATGCCTTCAATATTTCTTTTTCTTCTCTAATTGCTACTGCTAGTGTTTCTAATACAATATTAAACAATGGAGATGATAATGAGCATTCTCCTTTCAAGCCTGATCTTACTGGGAAGGCTTCTAATTTATCCCCTTTGCATATGATACTTGTTGATAGTTTTAGAAATATACTGTTTATTTTTAGGGAAGGTCCTTCTATTCCTATACTTTCCAGTGTTTTCAAAAGGAAGGTACTATATTTTTGCAAAGTCTTTTTCAGCATAAATTGAGATAATCATGTAATTTTTGTTCTTTAGATTGTTGATATCGTCAATTATGTGGATGGTTTTCCTAATGTTGAACCATCCTTACATTCCTGGTATAAATCCCACCTGATCATGGTGTATAATCCTCTTGATCACGTACTGGAGTCCTTTTGCTATTATTCAATTTATTATTATTATTATTATATAATCATATAATTATATATAAACATATTTATATATAATTATATAATTGATATATTAATCATAATATATTATAATATATTAATATAAATATATTATTTATTAATATATTTAAGATTCTTGCATCTATGTTCATTAGAGAGATTGGTCTGTAGTTTTCTTTCTCTGTTTTTGATGTATTTGGATTTGGAATCAGTACCATATTCTTATCATAAAAGGAATTTGGTAGAACTCCTTTGCTTATCATATAATATAATTTTTATAGTATTGGCATTAGTTGTTCTTTGAATGTTTGACAGAATTCACTTGTGAATCCATCAGGCCCTGGCGATTTTTTCTTAGCAAGTTCTTTGATGGCTTGTTCAATTTCTTTTTCTGATATGGGATTGTTTAGATATTCTATTTCTTCTGCTGTAAATATAGGCAATTCATGTTTTTGTAAATATTCATCCATATCACCTAGATTACTATATTTATGGCCATTTCATTGGGCAAAATAGTTTTTAATGAATGCCTTACTTTTATCTTCATTAGAGGTGAGGTCTCCATTTTCATCCTTGATACTGTTAATTTGGTATTTTTCTTTCCTTTTTTTTAGATTGACTAGTACTTTGTCTATTTTTTATGTTTTTTCAAAATATCAGCTTCTAGTCTTATTTATTAATTCAATAATTCTTTTACTTTGGTTTTTTAATAACTTTTCCCTTGATTTTTAGTATTTCTAATTTAGTTTTCATCTGAGGATTTTTAATTTGCTAGCTTTCTAGTTTTTTAAGTTGCATGCCAAATTTATTAATCTCTGTCCTCCCTAATTTGTTAATACATGCACTCAAGGATATAAATTTCCCCATGAGTACTGCCTTAGCTGCATCCCACAGAGTTTGGTAGGATGTCTCATCATTGTTATTCTCTTCAATGAAATTGTTGATTGTTTCTCTGATTTCTTCTTTGACTAACTGGTTTTGGAGAATCATATTATTTAATTTCCAATTAGTTTTTGATTTGCCTGTCAAGGTGCCCTTACTGATTATTATTTTTATTGCACTGTAATCTGAGAAGGTTACATTTATTATTTCTGCTCTTTTGCATTTGTTTGCAATGTTTCTATGCCCTATTACATGGTCAATCTTTGTAAACATACCATGTGCAGCTGAAGAGAAGGTGTATTCCTTTTTGTCCCTATTTATTTTTCTCCACATATCTATTAAATCTAATTTTTCTAGGACTTCATTCACCTCTCTTACCTCTTTCTTATTTATTTTTTTAGTTTGATTTATCTAGACTTGAAAAAGGGATATTTAGATCTCCCACTAATATGGTTTTACTATCTATTTCCTTCTTGAGCTCTGCCAGTTTCTCCTTTATGAATTTGGATGCTATGCCACTTGGTGCATACATATTGAGCACTGTTATTTCCTCAATATCTATACTGCCTTTAACCAGGATGTAATGACCTTCCCTGTCTTTTTTAATCATATCTATTTTTACTTTGGTTTTGTTAGAAATCATGATCACCACTCTTTCTTTCTTTTTCTCATTTGAAGCCCAAAATATTTTGCTCCATCCCTTTACATTAAACCTGTGTTTGTCCACAGGCCTCATATGTGTTTCTTTTAGACAACATATGGTAGGATTTTGGTTTCTAATCCACTCTGCTATTTGCTTCTGTTTTATGGGGAAGTTCATCCCATTCACATTTAGAGTTATTAGTATTAGTTGTGTATTCCCCAACATTTTGGTATCCTCTCCTAGTTCTACCCCTTCTTCTTAGGCTATTTCCTTTTAAACCAGTGGTTTGTTTTAAACCAGTAACCCTTGTTCTCTCCTATGATTTACTTTCCTTTCTAGCCCCTCCCTTACTATTCCCTTCTTTTTATTTTTATGGCCTAATGAATTACCTCCCTCTTCTTCTCCCCTTCCTTTTTTGACCTCCCCACCCCTCTGCTACCCTTGGTTTATCCCTTCTGACATTCTCAGTAGGATTAAATAGAGTTGTATATCCCAATGCATATAGCTACTCTTCCCTCTCAGGGTTAATTACACTGAAAGTAAGGTTTAAATATTACCTCTTAATGCTCTCTTCCTCTCCTTCTTAAAATAGTATTCTTCCCCTCCCCTTCCCATGCCCTCTTTGTGTGTAATAGAATATCCTATTTTTCTCATTCATTAAACTTTCTCTTGGTGCCATCTACTATTCACCCCCCTCTTTCCTACCCATCCCCATAACATCTTAGACCATTTAGTATTCCAACAACTCCCTGTGAATAATTCTTATTACTAATATAGTGGATAGTATAATAGTGGATAGTGTTCACTATAGAAAATTACACATAACATTTCTCCATATAAGAGTACAAATAATTAGATCTTATTGAAGCCCTTAAAGAGGCAGTTAAAATAAGATTTTTCTTTCTTTCCCCTCTGTTTTTATTTACCTTTTCATGTTTCTCTTGTTTTTGGTGGATGGATATTGAACTTTCCATTTATTCCTGGTCTTTTCTCTGCAAATACTTGGAAATCTTCTATCTTGTTGAATGGCCATGCTTTCCCCTGGAAGTATATAGTCAGTTTTGATAGTTAGGTGATCCTTGTTTGTTAACCCAGTTCTCTTGCCTTTATGAATATCATATTCCAAACCTTCGGGTCTTTTAGTGTGGAGGCTGCCAGATCCTGTGTGATCCTGATTGGTGCTCCTTGATATTTGAATTGTTTCTTTCTGGCTTTTTGTAAGATTTTTTCTTTTACTTGGAAGCTCTTGAATTTGACTATTGTATTCCTTGGGATTGTCTTTTCAGGTTCTAGTTTAGAGTGTGATCTATGGATCCTTTCAATGTCTGTATTGTCTTCTTATTGTAGAACTTCAGGGCAGTTTTGCTGAATAATTTCTTTTAGTATGGAGTCCAAATTTCTATTAATTTCTGCTTTTTCAGGAAGACCAATGATTCTCAGATTGTCTCTTCTAGAACTTTTTTCTTGATCTGTCAATTTCTCAGTGAGATATTATGTTTCCTTCTATTTTATTAATCCTTTGACTTTGCTTTATTTGTTCTTGCTTTCTTGAGAAATCATTGCCCTATTCTTGTCTTTAGAGACTGGTTTTCTGCTATAATCTTTTGATTTTCCTTTTCAATTTGGTCTATCTTGTTTTCCAGCTATTTGATTTTGGTCTCCAGTTTGCTTATCAATTCTTTTGATTTGGGGGCATCTTTTTCAAATTGCCGAATTCTAGCCTTTAGATAGTGGATTTCAGCTATAATCTTTTGGTTTTACTTTTCAATCTGGTCTGTTTGGTTCTTCAAGGCTTCCAGCTGGTGATTTCTGGTCTTCAATTTGCTAATCAATTCTTTTGATTTCTGAGCCTTACTTTCCAATTGGGAAATTCTGCCTTTTAAACTGTTATTTTCTTGTCAGATACCTTACATCTTTCTCATAATCTCAGATTTGAACTCTTCAAGAGTCTGTGACCAGTTTTCATTTTTTTGGGAAGGTTTGAATATCATTACTTGTTTGTTCTCCTCTGGTGTTTTACTCTGTTGTCTGGATTTTTTTCTGTGTAAAAGTTGTTGAGTGTTAAAAATTTCTTCTTGATCTTTCTTTTCTGGAGTTCTTGTTTTTAGCTTGACATTGTTAGCCCAGTGCCTTCTCAGTTTTATTCTCACACCCAGGGTCTGTCTGTGCTCTTTAGGCTCCTGAGATCTCTGGTGTAGTTGTTCTAATGGTCAAGCCTCCTTGTTGTCCCTTTCTTGTTCCTCTGCCCAAAGCTCCTTTAACAGTCTCAGGGCACTGCTTCCGCAGTAATGCACCCCTCTGCACTGAGTCCCCACCTAAGGTCCGGGCCTCTGCTCAGGATCTGCATCTGCACCTGCATCCACGCCTGAGCTCAAGGTCTGTTCAGCTCGTGTTTTAGTGAGAGCTATTTCACCTCCTAATAGCATTGAAAGTCCCCTGATCCCATGTACCTTCAATGCTGCACCCTTTTGTAGGGTCCCTTTATCTGGATTTGTTTTTATGTCCTCTTGAGGAGTCCTATATGTGTGGGTTAGGAGAGGATAAGCAACTGCTTTTTATTCTGACACCATCTTAACCCAGAACTCCTGATCTCTTATTAACTTTTTGATTCAATTTATCTAGTTTTGAAAGGGGAAAGTTAAGATCCCCCACTAGTATGATCTTACTATCTATTTCCTCCTTGAGCTTCTTCAATTTTTCCTTTAGAAATCTTGACACTATACCATTTGGTGCATAAATGTTTAGTAATGATATTACTTCATTGCTTATTGTACCTTTTGGCAAAATGTAATATCCTTCCTTATCTCTTTTAATCAGATCAATTTCTAATTTGACTTTGTCTGGCATCATTATTGCTATTCCTGTTTTGTTTTTATTTTTGTTTTTTACTTTAGAAGATGTATAATATATTCTGCTCCATCCTTTTACCTTGAGTCTGTGTGTGTCAACTTGCCTGAAATCTGTTTCTTGTAAACAACATATAGTAGGATTCTGTTTTTTAACCCACTTTATCTGCTTCCATTTAATAGGTGAGTTCATCCCATTCAGATTAAGCATTGTGATTACTAAGTGTGTATTGCCTTCCATCGTATTATCCCCTTTGGATCCTGCTCTATTCCCTTGCACTCTATTCCTCCTCACCAGTATTTTGCTTTTTGTCAACCATCCCCCCCCAGTTCGTACTCCCTTCAATTACTACCCCCTTTTCCCTTGTTTTCTTCCCCTTCAACTTCCCTTTAGGATAAGATAGAATGCTGTGCCCCACTGTGTATATTCATTTTTTCTTCTCTGAGCCAGTTACAAAGGAAGTAAAGTTTAAACATTGTCTATCACCACCCTTATCCTCCCCTCTCTGTATTAATTTCTCTCTCCTCTTTATGTCACATAATTTATACCCCATTCTTTCTCCCCTTTCCCTTTTCTTTCAGTCCAACCCTTTCAGTCCTTGACTGATTTTTATACCATTCATGTTCAAACATCATATCATTCAGATCATTACATATCATCACATTTACATATACATCATAGCATAATCAGCTTACTTTTTCACCCTTTTTCTGAGTAAATTCTTTCTAGCTTCTCTACTATTGAGAGTAATTTTTGAGAATTATAGAAATGTTCTTTCCATGTAGACATATAGACATTTTTACCTTAATGATTCCCTTAAATTTTCTCTTTATTATTTACCTTTTTTGGGTTTCTCTTGTTTCTCATATTTGGCCTTCAAATTTTTTGATTTAGGTCTGGCTTATTCCCCAGGAATGCTTGGAAATCTTCTATCTTATTGAATGACCATTTTTCCCTTGAAAGAGTTTACTCAGTTTTGCTGGATGGCTGACTCTGGGTTGTAAATCCAAAATTTTTTTGCCTTTCTGAATATCTTATTCCATGCCTTCTGATCCTTTAAGGTAGTAACCACTAGGCCCTGAGTGATCCTGATTGTAACTATATGGTATTTGAATACTTTTTTTATGGTTGTTTGAAGTACTTTTTTCCTTGATTTGGTGGCTCTTGAATTTGCTTATTACATTACTGGAAGTTGTTAATTGAGGTTTTATTTCTGGAGGTGATCTGTGAATTCTTTCAATTTCAACTTTAGTTTCTTGTTCAAAGATCTCTGGGAAGTTATCTTTGATAATTTCTTGTAATATGATATCCAAGGTCTTTTTCTTCAACATGTCTTTCAGGTACTCCAATAATTCTCAGATTGTCTCTCCTAGATCTGTTTTCTAGTCAGTTGTTTTTTCAGTAAGATATTTCATGTTTTCCTCTGTTTTCTTTATTTGTTTTATTGTTTCTTGATTTATCATGAAATCTTTGGTTTCTAGACGGTCAATTCTGATTTTTAGGTCCTGGTTTTCCTCTGTCAGTTTTTGGCCCTCATTTTTCAATTGATATGTTAATGAATTAAGTCAAAGGTAATATGGATAATAGTCTATTCCCTACCACCAAAACCTATAAGAAAGGAGACTCCAAACTACTGCAAGATGAATCCTCCACCTTTAATCGGCCAATGCTATCTGAGCTCTCCCAATACTAATCTGTGGCTATATGTTAGTCTCTTTGCCCTTCTTTCACCTCATTCTCTTCCCTATGCCAACTGGCTCACTCTACTCTCCTATTCCCCATCCCATACTATCTATTTCTATTGTCTTAAAGCCATTGGTCTCTTTACTTTCTGTGTTGTTTGCCTCTGTGCTTTCTGGATTTTATTCAAATGTGATCGAAATTGCATATTTGTTGCCATTATAGTTTTTAAGGCCACTATCCAAACAACTGTTTGTGATTACTTCAATTCAAAAGGAACATTTTGTGCTTTCCTTCCCCCATTTTATAAATTGAGAGCTCCATATCTGAGATTAAATTCTGCCCCATGGCTACTCCTATCATGAACAAGCATAGCTCAATGAATTCATTGATAAAATGCAAAGGTGGGTAGGTGAACTTTGTGTCCCCTCCAGGAGTGGTTTTCCATTCATTTTTATAATAATAATTCCATAAATCAATTGATCATTCAAAATTATATTGGGTTTAAAAGCAAAAAATGAATGAAATGCTAAGAGAAAGGGATTTGATTAGAAAGGAGGAGTTCTGTACTCCAGAAAGAGTCCAAGTCTGATGTTTGAATTGCTCAATCATATATGAATAAGTAAATGGAACAGTGAACTAGCCTCTCGGGGAAAGGCTACAATTCATACCTTTGCCCTAAGTCACTCATAGGCATAAGATCCCCAGAGTAGTATGGGAATTTGAGCAGACAGTTCTGAAACTGATCACCCTTGGGCTAGGTAGAGTGGTTTGCTATGCAAAAGGCCTTTTGAGTCAGATAAAAAAAAAGACAAATTATACAGGCTAAATCTTTTCCCTTTCCTTTTTAGATACTCTGAGGGAGTTAAGGGAAGAGCCTTTTGTGAAATTTAAGCTGTGTCATTGCCCTTGCTAAAATAATTCCATAGTACTTTAGCTGAAAAATATGATTCATATCTATGATGATACTCTGGCTGAAGAACCAGAGTCTCCTCTCTCCCACCCCAGGCAAGCCAATGGTTGAAGATGATAAAACAAAATGAAAGAAACAAAAATTGTCCATCAGTGATCCTGGTGAGTCCAGGAGATTGATTGGAGGCAAAGTCTTATAAAGAGCAAACATAGCTGAGAGGCCCAATCTGTTGGCATGTTATACCCTACAAGGAACCAACCCAACTTAGGATCAAAGTAAATCTACCGTCATCAACACTTACCCTAGACCCACACAAAGAAGGAGTGGATTAACTTAAGACAAGAAGGGTACTGTAGCTTTACTATTCTGGAATTTTCAGTTGCCATGCCCACATATGTTTCGTATTCATGTGACTCTGTTAAAATTGAATTTTATGTTCATTTTCATTCATCTTCCTGTGGAATATATATATATATATATATATATATATATATATTCTAGCAGTGTATTCTAGGTTTCTGGTTGAGGGATAGGGGAGGGGGAAAGAATGACTTATAAATATTGTACTTCAAATTGCATTTAAATAATTGCTTTGGCTAAAGAACTCTATATGTTGGTTTAAAATTAAGAAGAAATGCTTTTATAAGGACTCATCAGCTACTCTTAGGATAGCCACCCAAAGAATTAACCAAAGAATTTTGAAAATAATAGCTGCCAACATGAAGAGAACTGAATCCACTAGTGTGAGTAGAGGTTGAATGAAAGATACTTATTAGGATGTTAAACATATTTCAAATCTACTTATTTTTATACATGATCTTTCACTTCAATAGAATATATGTTCTTTGAGAGTAATTTTTTCTTGTTCTTTATACTCCTAGTTTCTAAGACAGAACCCAGAACATATTAGGTGTTCAATAAAGAGGTTTCAAATAAATTCAATAATACAGTCTAACATTAGCTTTTTGGTTGCCAAAAGGCAAGGTTGTCTCAGACAATTTGCAGTTCACAACAAACTCCATTTGTAGGCTGTGCTGAGTTTCAATGGTACTCATACGTATATTAGCACTCAGAGGTCAGCATAGGAAATGCTGTAAAAAATTGACTCCCCCGCCCAAAAAATTAAAATAATCATGTTATAAACTAAGCAACCCCCTGAATGCTTTCTTCCAGACTCTGATTTTAATGCTAGGCATGAGCCTTGAGCCCTTTTTAAATAGCTGAGTTGTAGCTCATTGAAAACAGGGATGAAAATAAAGATTCCTACCATTTCTTTAACTACAGCTAACTCCAGATGCTCCACAATAACTATTTTTGTTTACTGTTAATAAGGTCAATGTCAACTTTTTATCATTCGAACAGATAAAGTGCAATGACAGTGACTATTGATTTGCCCTTGCCTGGGATCCTAGGCTCCTCAGGAGGCTTGGGGGGGGGGTTCTCAGTATGTCTGATACTGTGATCTTCACCCTTCTCCTGCTGCAGGCAAGTGGGAGAGTTCAAGTATCACTTTGCTCAGTTAATCTTCGCCTCATGCCTTGTCTTGTTTGGCTATTATAGATTCAATTCATTTTTCAAGTGCATCCAAAATAAACCGGCAGGAAAGGTGGCTGAAAACACAAAAGAAAAAGAGATGGGGGAGACACACATAGACACAATATAAAAATGTCACCTCCACAGTTCAGCATTTTAATTACAGCAGGAAGAAAGCAGGAGCTTAGTTTAATTCCTGAGGAGTCCACAGAGAATGTCTCTGAGTTGCAGCAATTTCAGTGGCGCCAGAACATTATTTGCCAGGCAGGCAACAGCCTCAGTACAGCCAGAAACAGCTCCCAAATGTGACCAGTGAGGCAAGTTAGATCTTAAATAACAATCGTGCCCCACTGTAGGAAAGCCTCCCAAATGTGACCAGCGGGGCACATTAGATCTTAAATAACAACCATGCCTCTCCGTTTAGAAAATAAATCAGTGTTTAAAAGAAACCTGTCCATGCAGTATGGTGTGATTAAAATTAAGTGGAATTAAGTGCAGTGAAATTGGATGGATTTTTTTTCTCTCCTTTTGGCAGTTCATACAAAATCGCAATACCTAGTCAGCCAGGTGAAATGTATTTTCAGGAGACATCAGGCATGCAAGAAGCATTCTGGCTACTGGCTACCCTTAGGGGTTCAGAGTCTGCCTTGCTCTTACTAGTGATTTGCAACAGGATTTTATGCAGTTTGGTTATATTGAATAAGAGATACATTTGCATATAGCTATTGATTGTTTGTTGCTCATTTCTAGTCAAATGCTGAAATTTTCCAGGCACTTCACTGTTTAAGTTCCTTGCATCTATATTATGCATATAATGATCATAACAATACCTTCATTTTGTATGGATCATTTCTTCTGATGAGCTTAAACAACTTAATCCATGATCAGCCCTATTCTTCCCTACACAAAGAAAGTAGTCAACCATTTTAAGGGCAGGAAAGGCATCCTTATGTGTTTTCCTGCCATTCAAAGGAAATTGTGGCACTCCCTATACCCCCACACATCCCTGAGCTGCATGACCCTATTGCCAAAGTTGTATGCATAATGCATCCTTGGTCTGGGAGCCCCATGAAGGAAACTTGTGAAAAAGCCAGAGGATGGCAGAAGCAGCTCAGGGAGCAATTGTAACAACAACACAACTGTTCTAACTCATCCATCTGGCAGTTGTTTCCAGTCAGCTTGAATGGGTAGTAGGCTTTGCTTACCTGACTTTTTTAAAGAAGGGGTTTTGAAGTCAGGATGGGAGTCATTAGAGACCCCATCACTCCTTTGTTCCCTGGATGAAGTAGAGCTGATATCTGCCTGTTTACAAGTGGCCTAAGAGACTCATTGTTGCTGATTTTTTAAGTGTTGGGGGTGAAAATTTCATGACTGCATTTATACTATAATACTTACCAAAATGCCTTATACATAATTTCAGAATAGTATTCTCTAGCCCTCCCTCCCAAACTTACTAGTTTTCGATGCACATGGTATCTAGAAGACTACACCATAGACTCATATTGATAAACCTATGGCACATGTGCCAGAGCATGCCAGAGAGGGCTGCTTCTTTCCCCCTCTCCACACATGCCTGAGGACATTTCTTACATCACACACCTCTCTGCCCAACAGCCCATTGGGAGCATGGGAGCACTTCTTCCCTCCCCTATCTGGGATAATGTTGGGGGGTGGCTCACATGCACAGTGAGGGCTGCAATTTGGGCATTCAGTCTCTTAGGTCTCTAAAGGGTTTGCCATCACTGCCTTAGACTGTACTCCCCATGATTCATTCACAAATATGTCTTCAAAGGAATCTAAGTTCCTTAAGAAATTCTTAGATTTTCTGTTAGATAAAAAGCAAATAGATGCTTAGATACAAACTATGAAATTTTAATGAGATAATTGCTACCATTGATAATATGGCAAACAGCCAACTTTTATTAAGTACCTACTATGTGCCTGGCACTGTGCTAAGTACACTGAGGTTACAAAAGATGTAAAAATCTCTAATCTCAAGAAACTCAGACTGTAAAGGGAAAGACAACAGACAACTTTTTAAATGTAAGCTACATATGAGGATAAATTAGAGATAATCAACAGGGAGAAGGTATAATTAAAAGGTATAAAGGCTTTTTTTTTGAGTTGAGATATATATTAATGACTGTTTTTGGAAGCCACTTATAAAGGAAAAAAGAAAAAGCCTGAAAGTCTCACCTCTTTTCAAGTCTCTCCTAAGCTATAAAATGCAAGGCTTAAAAGTCTCAGAATAGGGTTTGTACCCCAAAGAGATAATAAGGAAAAATACGGGTACAAAAGTATTTATAGGGGGCAGCTGGGTAGCTCAGTGGATTGAGAGCCAGTCCTAGAGACGGGAGGTCCTAGGTTCAAATCCGGCCTCAGACACTTCCCAGCTGTGTGACCCTGGGCAAGTCACTTGACCCCCATTGCCTACCCTTACCACTCTTCCACCTACAAGTCAATACACAGAAGTTAAGGGTTTAAAATAAAAAAAATTATAAAAAAAGTATTTATAGCCACACTCTTTGTGGAAGGAAAAATTTGCAAAATAAGGGTGTGTCCATCAAGTGGGGAATGACCGAGTATCTTATGAGGATGGAATACTATTGTGCTAAAAGTAATAATGAAGTGGAGGATTTCTATGTGAAATGGAATGACCTCCAGGAATTGATGCAGAGTGAAAGGAACAGAACCAGGAGAACATTGTATATAGAGACTGTATACAATTGTGGCATATTCTAATGTAATAGACTGTTCTACTAGCAGCAATGCAGTGACCCAGGACAATCTAGAGGAACTTAGGAGAAAGAATGCTATCCACATCCAGAGAAAGAACTGTGGGAATAGAAATGCACAAGAAAAGCATGTGATTGATCATATGGTTCGATGGGGATATGATTACGGTTTTGATGTTAACTGATCACTCTATTGCAAATATGAATAACATGGAAATAGGCTTTGAACAATGATACATGTGTAACCCAGTGGAATTGCTTGTCAGCTCTGGGGGTGTGGGGGTGAGGGGAAGTAAGAGGGCTGGGAAAAATCATGAATCATGTAACTATGGAAAAATAGTCATTTTTAAAGTTTTAGCATAAGCCCATAAAAATTAGTTCCAAATATATATATATTGTCCTTTGGTAGAAAAATCAGGGAAAATTTAGGGTCAGAATGGTTACATTTTGATATAAGAAGTGAGAAGATATGAACCATTTTGTTTAATTATGAGTCAAAATGGAAGCATAATAGGGATTCTGGACAAAAGAGTCAACATAATTTAAAAACAACAAGGATGAAAACAAAAAAAACATATATATCCATGGAGGATATTAAAAAAATTTAACTCCTTTAGAGTGAAATTCAACTGAAAGGAATAATAAATCCTGAAAATAGTATATTTTGCTCTAGCATTTGTCATAATCTTTATCATTTATTATTGGTGTCCTTTGGATCACTACTATATTTCCTCACTTTGCTTCATTATTTTTTTCTTTCTCTCTTTCTTTTTTAATTTTCATACCATCCATCATTATATAAACATGAAACAATGCAGACAACCTAAGGAACTTAGCCATCTTATTAAAATATAATTTCTATTTTAAAAGCTTCTCAATAATTGAGAATGTTAGTGGTTTTTCTTCATCTTATTATTGAGAATTTCCTAATTTCTCCTTTTCTTTTCCAGTAAGGTTCTTTAATGCAAATGTAAAGTTCACACAAAAATTATTTTAAAAGCCTGGAGAGCAGGAATAACTTTGCTTGATATGCCTTTGATTATTATTATTATAAAATAATAGCATATAATAATTATAGTGCATAATAATAGCATTTATATAGTGATTTAAATTTTAGGAAGCACTTTACAAATATTATCTCATATTTTATCTATAAATATGAAAATGTATTTTCTCTAAAGCTATTTGTTCCTCTTCTGAGAATGTGCATAACAAAATTTCTGAAAATATGCATAACAAAATTTAAATGGAAGAAAAATTCCTTTCATAGATGTTCCCCAGAAACAACTTTTGTAGATGACATTATTTTGAATGCATCAAAACTAGAAACATTTAAGATCCCCTAAATAAGGTCCATTTGTCTACTTATCAATGAAGGAAATAAAAATGGGTAAAGGATGCCTATTGCCTAAATCAGGGATTAGCAAACTATAATATCCTTGGCTCAGCCATAGTTTGCCTACACATTGTTTAGATGATACATAGTTTAGGGACCGTATATAAAGTTTGGCCAGTGGTACATTTATTTTGAACATATACTATAGACAGAAAATATACAAGTCACAATTCATTAGCGACTGTGTGACCCATTGCCTACTGGTTGTGGCCCTATGCTCCTAGAATGGAGTCGCAGGATAAAAAAAAAAAAAAAATTCATTAGGAGAAAAAAAAAAGTAACACGTAACTTCAGAGCTGGAAGGGACTTCAGAGGCCATTCAGTTCATTGCTTATACCAAAAAAAATCCTTATCACAGTTTCTCAGACAAGCTATCATCCAGACTCTATTTTAAAAACTTCTAAAGATGAGTAACTCATCCTGCCCTGAGATAATCCCCTTTGTAATACTGGATAAATCTAATTAAGAACTTTTTGTTTACCTAATATTATGCCACTTCAAAAGGGGCTTAAACCAGGCTCACTACACTTTTGTCTTCTAACACCTTCTGAAATTCTTTTGTATCTTCTCACCTTCAGAGTTCCCATCCTAGAGAGTGCTTCTTCCTGAACATCCATTCAATCATGGAATAATTATATTGTGTCCCTAACTCAGGCTACTAATTCTGTAGAGAACTCAATCAGGTGCAGTTTAATCGTAGGTGGATTCTCTCCAAAGACCACAGCTTTGACTTTCATTTTCATCTGCATGTCAGCTTTCCAGTTCCTCTTTATGTGCTTTTTCCCCTTAATTGAATATAAGGACTCTTTTATTTATTTAGGTCTATATTCCTAGTATATGATATGGTATCTGGAGTATAATAACACTTAATAAATTACATTTCTGATTATCTACCTAGTTAGCTTTCATAATTAGATCTAAATTTCATTGAAATTTAAGGGCAGCAATGAATATTAGTATTTTGGATGTACACCTGCTTTTTCTTGAAACAAAGATCTGTCGTTTTATTATTAATATTCTTTCTGTCTCTGGCATGTAATGGCTATGTGATCCCTTGACAAGTTATTTATCATCGTAGTGCTTCTAAGCAAAACTCTAAGACTATAATTTGAAGATAATACACTATGGAGAGCATATCATTATCTGTTAGCTCCTTATACCAGTGACAATATAGGTTCACTCCTCCCTATGCATTTCCTACTCTTCTAGGTATTTCTTATGGCTGTGAATTGTGAAGTTATACATCCTTTGAGTATTTGAAATTGAATGTCATTCAGTGGACTAAAAAGAACTAAGTGGTGGGTCAAAATAGATTAGAGTGTATTAATAACAGAACTTTTTGAGTAAAGTAATTGGCAAATAAACTAAGTCTTTGGAGAGTTGTACATCTCAGGAAGAAGGAAGAAAAATCTAGTGGCAAAAATGAAGACATGGTCAACTATATAAGGCATTAGTAACTAAGCAATGACAAATTGTCAGAAGAAAGCTGTCAACACATTTTGTAAACCCTTTCCTTCCATATTAGTATCAATTCTATGAAGAATGGCATCAGCTAGGCAATTAGATTTAAGTGACTTACCCAGGTTCATTCAGCTAGAAAATGTCTAAGGCTAAATTCAAGTCCAGGTCTTCCTGACTCTAGGCCTGGTGCTCTAATCACTCTGCTATCTAGCTGATCCAATCCCTCAACATATTGTATGGGCCATTGTGGAGGCTTGACAGTATTTTATAACATAAGATAAATAGGCATGGATTAAAATGTGCTCATATCTATGAGATCACAAAGTAATTAAATTATTGAAATATTTTTCATTTTAATAAAACAATTCTATGTTATCAATGGGAAATCACTATCAATTTATAATAAGGATATCATACATTTACTCGCTAACATTTTCCACATGAGAATGGTAATTGTAAGATTGAAAAAATCCTCCCAAATATAGTAGGATCTTTTTCATTATAAGAGAATCTTTGATATGTGAGGGCACATTTTTGGAAAAAATACAAATTGATTGGAAGACCCAAGTAATCTCACAAATATAGGATATGATTTCAGCAAAACATTAAATAAATTATTTAATGGTATTCTTGTGTGGTCTAGATTGTGATACAGTGAGGGGGATTCAGAACTGTTGGCATGACAAAATGACTAGTAAACCAGTGATGATTAGTTGATTGATATTATTCTGCAAGGAGATCTATAATTCAGTGCCATGGATCTTTTTACTTGCCCCTATTTTGATCAATATTTCTGTTAACTACTTGGATGATAAAATAGTGTTAATATTTGATTCAACAAAGGATGAAAACAGTACTCATAACTAACAGGTATTTTGACAAAATTGGGTTTCCAAAAAAGAGATTAAAAGGCTACAATAGTCCAAATGATCAAAATAAATTGAATAAGGATGACTATATAGACCTACACTTGTATTCAAAGATTCAATCAAGAAAGCAAGCATTGGGGCAGCTGGGTAGCTCAGTGGATTGAGAGCCAGGCCTAGAGACGAGAGGTCCTAGGTTCAAATCCAGCCTCGGACACTTCCCAGCTGTGTGACCCTGGGCAAGTCACTTGACCCCCATTGCCTACCCTTACCACTCTTCCACCTATAAGCCAATACGCAGAAGTTAAGGGTTTAAAATAATAAAAAAAATTAAAAAAAAAAGAAAGCAAGCATTAAATGCTTACCATGTCCAAGACACTGTGCTTAGTGATGAGAATACAAAGAAAAAATAATAGTCCCTCTCCTTAATGGCTTTACAAGCAATCAGGGGAAATGGTATTTTAAAATATACATATAAACAATATAGATACATGAATACACTGGTAATTTCAAGTGGCAATGCACTAGTAGCTTAGAAATGTCTTATAGGAAATAGAGTTTGAGTCTACCTCAGGAAGAAGCTAAAGCTTTTAAGAGGTAGAAATAACAATGAGATGTTTCTGACATGGGGAGTAACTACAAAAAGCACAAAGACAGAAGATAAATTATATAAGAAGAAAAGGCAGAAGATCAATTTGAATCAGAAAATCAACTTTTCATTTATATGATTGGAAATATATATGTAGATATAAATATTTACATATATACTTATGTGTATATATATGTATATATGTATATATATGAATATATAAGTCTATCAGGATATATCATTTTAGTATATTTCAAACTGAATAAGAATTAATTACATGGCATGATATTTACAAAAGATAGTATGATCTTCAGATACATTGACAAGTTATAGAAATTCAAATAAGATAGTGGATTCAAAAAAATCTCAAACTTTGTTACATAAATTCCAGTTCTCAGCAGCAGCAGCATCACTCTTCTGAGATTCCTATTACCAGGCCTGTAAGTGAGGTTATAATTTAACTTCCTAAGTCTTTTATTATTTCCTGAAGATATAGAGCAATACAGGGTATATATGAATATTTTAGGGGCTAGATAGGTAGATGAATCCATATATTTGGGGTTTATTGTGTATTATTAATGCTTTCTTAAGAATACTCAAGTACCCATTTTTACTCATTTCTGAGGTAAAAATGCTCACATTGAAAATTTAACCATGAGCTCTTGATGGCAGATTACAGCTGGTTCACAGTTGGCTCCATCACACCCCTGGTAACACTGATGAAGTTTAGTGTGGAGAAGATGTTAGATAGCGAGATAGTCTAAAATGTATTTAGTTATGTTTAAAATGAAGTTTATTTTTCCCAGCTTTGGGTATTATATATTAGGAAGGGCATTAGAAAGTTAGGCTATGTCTAGTGGAGGCAAAGGAGAATGGTCTTATGCTTTGGGCTCAAAATTATGCCCCCAAAATATTGAAAGAAATGAAGATATAAAGTGTGGAGAGAATAGAAGAAAGAGTTTAGGGGCAACAGGCTTAGTTGTCTTAAATTATATCTGAAAGTCAGTCATGTGGAAATTAATTAGGCTTCCTTTACTTGGATCCAAAAGTCAGAACTAGCAATAATAATTAGAGATTTAAAAGAGATAGACTTCAGCTCAATATAAAGACAAACTTCCTAATAATTAACTTTTAAAGTGGATTGGGCTGTTTCTAAAGGTATTGATTTCATTGTTACTTGAAATCCTTAAGAGGTCAAATATTTCAGTGAAGATACCTGCTCACATATGGTTTTGACTAGGTGAATGTTTAGAACCTTTATGATTCTTGAATTCATTGAAGATCCCTCATTTAATTTACACTGAATCTATATTTTTACTATTTTTAAAAAGACAAAAAAATCCAATTATCTGGATATTTAACAACCCATGTTTTAGGGGAGGAGGAGATTTGAAAAGATTTTTCTTTAGTTAGTTCAAATGTAACCCCAGATACTTATTAGCTATGGGATACTGAACTAGTACTTTAAACTTTGCTAGCCTCAGTTTTCTGATCTTTAAAATGGGGATAATAATAGTACCTTTTCCCCAGTGCTATTGTGAGGATAATCTATGTAAAGTGCTTTTCCAACCTTAAAATGTTCTAAAATGCCATTTTTTATTATAATCACTAGAATGGGAGCACTATGAAGAGTAAGTGTATATTAACCACTGAAGATGGAGTTCAGACAGATTATCAAAGTCTAAGGAGGGGAAATGATTAAATTCTTTAGATCCTCTCAATATCGTACCTTTGGGAGCAGGTGATGTCTAGGCTTGAGAATCAAAGAAACACACTTTCTAAAAGTAAGGAAAACATTAAAATAGATATAGAATGTGATACTGTATGGGAGGAATATGAGGGGAGTGATTCTAAACTTGGAGCTGTAGCTTGCAATAAGAAGTGAAGCCTGGTGGTATATAATTGTCATGGAATACTACTGGAAGACAAGCAATGACAAACAGGTTAAAAAAACAAATTTGAAAAGACTTACATCAAATTATGAATAGCAAAATGAGTTTATTCAAGAGAACATTATATACAGCTACCGAACTAATATTTGTAAAATAATAATGGCCAATTTTAGAGAAAGAACTAAGTGAAAATTAAAACAAAACAAACAACGAAAATATATATCTACTTTTTTTGATTAGCTGATGCCTTCTTTGGTGTGAGAAGAGTAGGGAGATGTTGAAATACTTGCAGATTTTAATGTAAACAATAAACAAATTATCTTTGTTTTAAAAAAAGAAAAACAAGTGAGTATGGGCTAGGAACAGTGTTTGGGTAACTTAAGAGGGACCAAAGATTTGTATTTGGGACTCAACAGGGCACCCTGGAAAGATTTAGTTTCAAAGAGATCACAAGCAGGCAAGAAGAATTGTATTGATGATTTAACAATGGCAATATACAACTGGTGGAACAAAGCTGAGTCTGAGACAAGCAGCATTTTTTCTGGGAAGTCCTAAGGGCATAAATATTTGCCACAATTGGAGCTATTTGTTTATTTGCTTTTTTTCCATTTATTTTACTAACCTTCATTCAGTCTTATTGACTCATCTTGTCTCCTATTTAGTTGATTATTTAAGCTTAGGGATGGTGTGTTTTTTAGGAGTTAGGAGAGGTGTGTTTAAAAAAAAAGTGACATTTGACCTGATATCAAAGGAGATTTATGTTCAAATATGAATTCTGAAACCCATGAGCCATCCGACTTTGTGTGTGCTATTTAAGCTATCTGGATCTCATTTTTTTTTTTCATTTGTGATTTGGGGATATTACTTACCACAGTTAGCTCAGAGGGATATTGTGAAAAGCGTGTTTTGTAAAACTTAAAGTATTATATCAATGGGAGTTATTTTCCTCATAATAGCTACATTGAACACAGTAAAGATTCACATTGACTTAATGTATTCTTTTTCCATGTAAGCCACAAAGTTGAAATCTGAATTCTTTAAATTACAGAATACTTAACCAATATTTGTTATTGTTATGTTCTTATATCCACCAATTGAAATTTTAAAGCATAAATCAGTCTAACAGGTTTCAAGTGTTTACAATTTGTGATGCTTGATGTGTATTATCTAAGGTATGATTTTAACTACCGACTTTCCAGAAAATATTAGAGAATTAATAAACTATTCTCAACTAATGCAAAGGCTTAACAACATTTTACAAAAATTACATTTTATTTTTTACAACTGGATAAAACAGACCTTCAGGAAAATTCCTTGAGAAATCAAAACTATTACATATCAAGTGTAGGCAAATTTGTCCTATTATTATGAAAAAAATCCAGTATGTATAAAAATGGTTTTGATTTCCATGAATCTCTTGCAAAGCTCATTCTACTTTGCATACTTCCATTTCATGGAAAATGAGTTTCTACAAAATTAGAATAGGATGTAAAAGGGTATCTTTGGAAATCAATGCAGCTAAGATCTTGGTGGACAAAATAGGAAAAGGAAATGCTAGTTAGGGATCCAAATCTATCTATTAACCCAAAATGAAAACATATGTCTGGCAGCATGGAGGAAAGATCACATATTTCTTTCATTACTGTTTCAAACTGATTGAAAATAAATAATCTGGTTTTTCACTATTTAGAGAAGATAGATACATACAAAAATCATGTTGAAAATTAGAAGTACTATAATATTGTAATCATTAAAATTTAATTTGTATTTTCCATCTTCTGATTTCAGTTCTGTCCTCTGGATCAAAGCAATTTTCTCAAGCCATTTTGACATGAATTTAAGTGCTTACGTAAGTGGTAATGTTAGAAATTAGAGATTAAAAGGCAAAAATGGCAAAATTCCTGACCTCAATATCTGGCATTCTTCTCAGGGAAATAATATGGACAATGATAAGAAAATACATAATATGTGCAAAATAAATGCAAAGTATTTTGATGGTTATGGGGACTGAGGTCTAGAGTAGAGGGCCTACACACTTTAGAAAACAAGGCAATCTTCTTTTATGAATTAGTACAATACTTAAGAGGAATATGGCAATACAAAGAGTGAAGATGAATAAAAACATTTAAGACAAAGAAGAAAGACAGATTATGAAGAATTTTTAGAGTTAAGAGATGTATTGCTGGCTACAGACATCAATACATGGGCCAGCTTGGCTGAAAAATAGAATGTATTTAAGTAATATGGGGTCATTCAATAGCTATGCATTAGAGTTAGATAGTTCATGGCTTTAAAGATTTAATTTGGGAGTTTATATTTAGATCTAAAGATGAGAGGAGACAACTGAAGCTTCTTGGATAGGAGAATAATAGGGTCAGTCCTACATTTAAGGAATATCAAAATGGGCCAAGTTTAACCCTTCTTAAACATCACAATCTTTCTACATTGGAAGACAACTATAATGCATTATTTTTCCTGATAGTCTTTTTCAAGATCAAACCAGCTGCATTTATTTTTTTTGCTTAAAATTTTATCTTTGTATCCTATCTCTTTCCCTCAAACTTCAGTTTAACACCTTCTTAATTATGTCAGCAATATTTTACCATCCCTATACTTCTCTGACTTTAAAAGAACATTTTTATATTTCAGTTTCTCTTTCTGATTTTACCAGTACTTACCTACTTATTTGATGTGTATGTTTGTGTGTGTGTGTTTAGTCTTTTATGTCTCACAAGTTATATAATAGTAAATATAATAAACATCAGATAACAAGGAGACTGATTTTTTTCAACCATTACAAATAAACCAAGTCTTAGAAAACAGGATATGATAAAAATGAATAAATTAATAAAATTTTACTAAGTTTTGAAGTCAATTATAAGTTAATAAAGCTTCAAAACCATACAAGTTTCCAATTGTATTCAAAACACTGAAAGAAAACCAACAGGAAAAAAACACGCACACATCTTTAATAAATAATGTAAAAATCTATAGAAGAAATTATGCGTTATATACTTATGTAAAATATGACGTTATTTTGAGCAAGTGTTTATGACTAGAAATAAATTTGGAGTTCTGCAATATATCTATATATCTATGACATTTCATCAGTGCAAGCTCTGCATTTATTTATTGATCTTCAATGACACTTCTAAGAAAAGTAGATATCATTAGAAAGTAGTACAATAATAAATAAGGAGTAGTTGTTTAAAGGAAAATAAAATATTTAAAAGTTATTATTTTTATTAAGTAATTCTTCAAAATCTAAATTTATCAGCGAGCTGTGATTAACATAATTATACTCCTATTTCTCTTAGTGTATTAATGATATTATATATTCCTTTTAAAAACAAATAGGACAAACACTACAAATCAGCAAGAAAATGTTTGAATGAAATATGGACTAATCCATACTTCAAATGTTTTTGGACCTCAATTAATTTCCTCATACTTTCCTAAATTCTTTGGCTTAGAAGTAGGAATATTTTAGTCCATTAGATAATAAAAAAATATTTCATGAACATGTACCATCACTGAGGACACTTTCTTTTGAAAGATCAAAGCAATGAATTTCAGGTTGTATTCAATACTTCAAAAATAACAATGAGTATCAATAGAGTCAAAATGAATGGTTGTTCTTTTTTTTTTTTCAGAATAACTGTTAATGTCAAGATAAAAGATTCCGTCCTTTATCTTTTATTTTATGAATAAATTTTATATCATTATATCAAAGGATTTGTGATCTCATCACTGTGTTTACTCTCTTCAGTAATTTATATCCAAACAGCAAATGCTTTTCCTTTTACTGGCCTCATTTCAATATAGTCTCACAAAATAGTCATAAACCATCCACTCTATACACTTCAATTTTCTCTTAATTTTATTCCTGGTAATCCATTGATACATTAACAAAAAAATCTATATTCATCACATAGAAAACCATTTTGCATCTGAATATAGCTAATATGTACATATCTTGACATTGATTATTATTACAGAAGACTTGACAGGAACATGACTATTAAAAAAAGGATATTTCAATATGCAAGATATTGATAGTAGAACAAATGTACATTATTATGAAAAAAGTAATTTTCTTCATCATATCCATGAATATAGGTCACATGATTTCTAAGATGATGCATACTTCCCCTCAACAAACAATATTTAACCTTAACTTATATTTTCTATACTTTATTAGGCTTTCCATGAATATTTTATTAGAATTATTTTGGAGAAAAAACTTTCTACTACTGTTAAATGTTAGAATTTATTTTTGTAATTTATGATATCAGTACAAACAACAGGGATGGATGAGATGTTACCTGCATAAGTTCAAATATCTATATAGTTGCTTGTATATTGTTCTACTTGAAATTAAACAGACATTGCATCCTTTTAAAAAATTATTATTTTAATAGAACCAACAATATAAATAGTCATTTTCTTAATCTTTACATTTTTCTCTGGTAATAGTATCCTTTGTTGTTTATTAAGATTAATTAGTCTCAATACCTTTATCATTACTCATTATTGCCATCAAGGGTTATTATAAAAAACTGTCCAAGGGAAAAAGGTAACTTGGATCAGAGGCCTTTTAAGAAAAAGAAAATTTAGATATTCAGGTAAGTTTAATCTAAAATTGCCAGTATTTGATGGAAACATTTCATAAAATCCATAAAATCCCAGTTCTTTTCTCAGAATTTATTAACTATATTCAAATTTAATGGATACTAAGCAACTTGGTATGATCAGTGAATTAAGTCTCCCTGTATCACTACTTTCCTAAAGAAACTTAAAAGTTTATAGATGAATTTATATATATTATAGAGGGAAGGAAGAAAGGAAGGAGGGAAGGAGGGAAAAGAAACAATATTAATATGTTATTTATAAGATTTGTAGAAATGGGGAGAAATTTATGAATCAAAAAGATACAAAGAGCATAAAGAGAAATAAATGGACAATTTTGAATAAATTAAATTTGAATGTATCTGTACAAGGGAAAATATGTTACTAAGATTAAAAGGAAAGCAGAAAATTTGAAGAAAAATTTGTAGATAGCCTCTCAAAAGAAGCCTTGTATCTAAAATATGTAGAGAACTTTATCAGATTTATGGAAATAAAAATATTCTCTCAACTGATAAATGGCAAAAGATATGGATGGTTTTTATGTGTAGAAATCAGTCATACATAGGTTCATCAAAATTATCTAAATCACTATTTTAAGGGAAATGCAAATGAAAACAATTCTAGGCATCATCTCACACCCATCAAATTTGGTTAAAAGGACAAGAGGGGAAAATGGCAAATATTGGAGAGTGTGTGGTAAATTGGAGACACAAATAAAAGTATTGCTGGTTCTATTTCCCATGGAGATTTGTCAAAGAACATATGTGCTTTAAAATGTTTATATTAGCCCTATTTGTGGTAACAAAGAACTGAAAATTGAAGAGCTATTTCTCCAATGTGGAATTGCTAAACAAATCATGGTATAGGATTATGACAATACTACTGTGCCATAAAAAACAATGGGCACATTGATTAAAAAAAACTTAGGAAGAACTGTATGAGATAATGAAGATTAAACAATAGAACTAAGAAAATGTTATATAAAGCTACACATTTAATATTTGAAAAATAACTTGTTAGTGTTTCCTTCCAGAAAATGAAATATAAAACAGAAACATGAAATACATAATGTGTGTATACATATATATCTATATACATCACATTTTGTAAAATCATGCCTTCTATGGTATGGCAAGGGTAAGGAAGGGCCACGAAAACAAACTGAAAGTGTTTTCTATTAATTAAAAAAACTAAAGAAAAAAAGAATATTGTGAATGAAAAAAATAATTTATCAGTGGAGAAGATATATATATATATATATATATATATATATGTGTGTGTGTGTGTGTGTGTGTGTGTGTATTCTCAATATGTATATTCTCAATTAAAATCAATGTAATGAAAAAAAATAAATGAGGACTTCTGGGGGCAGAGCCAAGATGGCAGAGTAAATCAGAGTAGTTCTGAGTCACCATGAGAATCTCCACCAACCAATATTTAAATATTGCCACAAAATGAATACATGAGTGAAAGACCCAACAAGAAGAAAGAATGAAACAACTTTAAAGAAAAGAAAAAAATAAAAGGTAAGCAGAAAACATCAGGGCCACTGGGGTAAGAAGAGAACATAATCAACAAGATTATAGCAAGGAGTGAAAAGCAAGCCACATACCCCTACCCCACATCTGCTGTCCCAGGTTCTAAATCTAAGTCCAAAATAACATTCAGATCCTGAGATCCTGCAGGGGCAAAGAGTAGTCCAAGCCAACCCACACCACTTGAAATTTAAAACCTTTGGAGAAGTCCAGAGTCCCATCTCAGGGCAGTCTGGGCTGAAGTGGGCTAATCCGTGTGAGACCAAAGGGAAGCTGAGAGTCCCAGTCTGTTTTTGGGATAAGGACATAGTTCATAGTTTGAGGTGGTGGATAGTACTAAGGGTGGAGGAGCTGGATCTTTCTCCCTAAAGCTCAGAGCAGAGCTCCAAGACAGAGCAATCAAAGGTGTGCCCAATTAGAACAAATATACAGGAAGCCCAACAACTTACACGTAAGCCTGAGGCTATAATTTAAGTAGTTCCTGGCCTGATGAAGAACAAAGTAAGACTAAAAGCTTACAATTAAGGCTAAGGCAAGTCTTAGAGGTATCAGGATCTCAAGAGTCAATTAAATCAACAGGAAGAGGGGGCTTTCAGAGCACTTAGCCGTCAGACAACCACATCATCTTCTACGAATTATAAGTGGTAATAATCCAGAGAATAACATCAAGGAAGGACTGAAGTTTAAAAGGGTATCCCAACTACCCAGAAAACAGAGTTTATTCATAATTAGATAGGAAAAATGAGCAAACATCAAAAAATTACCTAAATCTACAGAATTTTTGAGGAGACAAAGAGCAAGGTACAGACACAGAAGGGAACACTCAAAGCAAAGCAAATACACATAAGAGAGCTAAAAAAAGACTTCAAAAAACAATTAAGAGAGATAGAGTAAAAGTGGGAAAGAGAAATGAAAGTGATTCAAGAAAAAAGGAAAGTGATGCAAGGAGAAATGAAAGTCTTAGAAAAAGAAATGGGCCAATTGAAAAAGGAGAGTCAAAACTGAAAGGGGAAAATCAGGCCTTAAATATCAGAATTGACCATCTAGAAACTATTTCATGAGAAACCAAGAAACAATGAAGCAGAATCAAAGAAATTAAAAACAGAGGCAAACATTTTTAGATAAAACAATAGACCTAGAAAATAGATCAAGGAGAGACAATTTGGACTACCTAAATGCCATGATCAAGAAAAAAACCTTACACATCATATTATAAGAAATTATTAAAGAAAACTGTCCAGAGATCCTCAAATACAAAAATAGAGTTGAAATTGAAAGAATTCACAGCTCAACTCCAGAAAGAAATCCTCAAATGACAACTTCCAGGAATATAATAGTTAAATTAAAGAGCCACCAAGCCAAATTGAAAATTCTCCGAGCAACCAGAAAGAAAAAAAAAAACAAAAAACACCATGGAGCTACAATCAGAATCTCACAAGACATTGGGACTTCTACATTAAAGGACCAAAAGGCTTGGAATATATATTTAAGCTTAGAGTAGATTTATTGAAATTCATTTTCACACATGAAATGGTCAGCGTGCAAACACTTGTTTACTATAATGAATGGTGTCATGTATGTTACTTCTATAGATATCCATATAGATCTATAAATATATAGTATGTTATATATGTATATTATATATGCACACATATATGTGTGTTTACATTATACATATATATCTATATATATTGCATATATAGATACCTCTATATGTGTATGTGTGTGTATATATAAATGATGTAATGGGGAAAAGGGTTTTTGATTTCATATAATATTAAAAGGTTTGGTCACCAGGGAATTGAATAATTATCAATCCCCAATTAAAGAATAACCTAAAGTCAAAATGACTTTTATAGAAGTTTATTTACAAATGTGGAGAGGAAAAAGAAATAAGGAAATGAGAGAGAGGATAAGTAATCTAACACAATAGGTAATTTGCTCCAATCCTCTAGTTTGACCCAGGCAGATCTAATTAACCTTCAGCCAAGGGAGGTTTGGTCTTGAGCCCAAGGCTGGAAAGTCAGAGGGTGGAGGCCTGTAGGGCCCTGGAGGTGAATGAAGCAAAAGTTTCAGTCAGAGTCTCTATTGAAAGGGAAGTTCCTCAAAAGAAGTTCAGGAAGATTCAGTCTTTACACTCACCACATGGAATTCCAAAGGAAAGATTTAAGAAGTATTACCAAGGTCTCAGGGTCCCAGCTCCAGAGCTCCTCCAAATCCAAGCAATGAACAAGAAGAGACACTGAGCTCACTGAACTCTCTTTTAAAGGGGCTTCTTTTGCTTCACAGCCTGTTCCTTCCTCTCGGTTTACGTGTTCAATCACAACAGATGCTTTTCTTAGGACTGCCCAGGAGGCAGTCAGTAAATTCTGATTTGTCACTCACTCTAGCACACTTGGGTTACAGACCTCCCAACTTGTGAGTTAAGTGGAATTGTTACACTTTGGGTGATTAGATTTGAGAATGGGCAAGGTAGATTTAATTTCATTATCACAATGAATGTCTATTAGACATCTTAAACTTATTAGATTCAAAATAAGACATGTTATTTCCAACCCTAAACCTTACCCTTCTCTTATGCTCACTATTACTTTAAAGGGCAACACATCTTACAAATTCTCTAGACTCACCTCTTCTCAGACCCAAAAACTCACACCTGAAGATCACTACTGGATTCCGCACTGTCTCTCCTCCCAACGATCCAAGATTTTGCCATATCTTGATTTCACCTTTTCAGCATCTCTTATATTTGCCTCAATCTTTCTTTATAAACTATCCTTATTCTAATATAGGCTCTCACCACCTCATACCTAGACTACTGCAGTAGGCTGTGGGTGGGTCTGCCTGCCTAAAATCTCTCTGTGTTCAGGTCAATAATCCATTCAGCCACTAAAGTAATTTTCATAAAATAATAGTCTAATCATGCCACCCAGGTTCTACTCAATAAACCGCAGTGACTCCATATTACCTCCAGGAAGAAACGCAAAATTCTCTGCTTAGCACTCAAAACTCTTTACTTTTTTAGTTTTCTTGTATCTTACTCTCCAATACATGTTCTTCATTCCAGTGACATTGGCCTCTTGACAATTAATTCCATGAATAAGAAATTCATTCATTTCATTGTGGACATTTTAAAAAATTACATATTTCACTATTACATGTAGACAAAATTTTTTAATTGTTTTCTGACTTTTGCATTCCATGTTCCCTTCTTTCCTCTCTTGCCTTTCCACTCTCTGAGGTGACAAATAGTATGATATTGATTATGAATTTTCTATTATGTAGTACATATTTCTATATCATCATATTTTAAAAGAGGATACATATCACTTATATAAGAAACACATCTCATGAAAGAAATAAAGATTCCAGGCATTTTGTCTGGCTGGCCCCCATGCCTGGAATTAATACTTTCTTCCTTTTTGAATATAAAGCTCCCTGACTTCTTATAAGTCCCACCTAATTCCCAGGATTAGGTGAAAATACTTCATCTTTGATTCACTGGAATCATGATTATCTCAGTTATGTTATCATTATAGCATTGTTTCTAACAACTTTCAAAACCGTTTGGATTTATAGTATTGTTGCTTTCATATAAATTCTCCTCATTTTATTCTTCATAATTTTATAAAAGTCTATAATGATTAAAAATGATAAAGGCTGATATTATGAGGAAAACTAAGATTTTATTTAGTCCCATGTTGATAGAATAAAATCGACCACACGCCTGTAAAAAATTCAAATTGCTGCCTCCTCCATTTTGTTCCATACCTTCCCTACTCCTCCTCGTCCCTAAGGAGCGCACTCAGGTAGCAAAGAGAGAAGTTAAATGCCACTTCCCAATATTTAAAGACATGCTTTACCTTGAAGACGTCATCCAAAATAGGAAACCTCTTGGGCCATGGAAAATGTAGTTTTCCAAGTACCCACAGGAACTTTGTCATTGAAACTCAAATAAGTCTCAAATAGCTCTCAATAGAGCACCAGAAATTCTAAATAACACAAGTCTTGAAATTTTTCATTTTTATAATATAGTAAGAATTGTTCTTCTGGATGAACATACTTCAAACATACTTTTGTAATAGTTGAAAAGGTCACTGACTGTAATAATTAAAAAATTACCAAATTGTAATAATTAAAATTAAATTATGAGTCTGTTAGTAGCTTTAACAATTTAGTTTAATCAAAGTAGAGATAGTAAAGAGAGGGAAATGGTAGGAAAGAGAGTGGAGCAGTTTAGCTAAACACCTTTGTGAGCCTTTAAGTTCCAATCTCTAGTCAGGAGTTTGTGAGAGTCTCTTCAGCAAGAGCCCCTAGTAAGTATCTCACTTCAGGAAAAGTCACCAGCACAGTAGTGTCTCCAACAAGAGTGTCACTAATGCAAGAATGTGTCTTTAGTGATAATCCCTTCAGCAAGAGATTGTCCTGGGTCATTGTATTGCTACCAGTAGAAAAGTACATAACATTCAATTGTGCCAAAATGTATCAGTCTCTTTGTACCATGTTCTCCTGGTTCTGCTCCTTTCACTCTGCATTAATTCCTGGAGGTCTTTCCAGTTCCTATGGAATTCCTCTAGTTCATTATTCCTCTCAACACAATAATATTCCATCATCATCATATACCATAATTTATTCAGCCATTCCCCAATTGAAGGGCATCCCCTCATTTTCCAATTTTTTTGCAACCACAAAAAGCGTAGCTAAAAATATTTTTGTATAAATATTTTTCCTCATTATGTCTTTGGGGTAAAACATGTCAGTGGTATGGCTGGGTCAAAGGGCAGGCATTCTTTTAAAGTCCTTTGGCATAGATCAAAATTGCCCTCCAAAATTGTGGAACCAATTCACAACTCCACCAGCAGTATAATTTTTTAAAGTAATTCTGAGCTCATGTCTCACACTCAAAACATTGACAAAGATGACCAAAGAAAAGATTAATGGTTGGATGATTCTAGGAAAAGAGGCACACCCACTGCTTAATAGACCTGCAAATGGCTGTAAGCATTCAGTTTGGTATTATACACATGAATTTACTAAGCAAAGTTGTCCTTTGACTCAAATAACAAATTTTAGACCTGAGTCTTATTATTATACAATTTAATTACTTATTTGCAGCTTTTCTTTTTCCCCACTGATGTTGTTAAAATTATTTTCTGTTTTGGCATTTGTAGCATATAGACTCAGAAATACCCCTGCTCCACCACTTCCACTACATCTAAGTATTATCTTAGTTGATTTTTTTTATTTTTATTATTTTTTGCATGTCTTTGTTCATTTTTAAACTAGTCATGAACTTCTGGAAAGAATAAGATCCTTAATTTTCCTTTTTGTCTGAGATCAGTATGTTTTGCTTTTACAGAAATCATATGACCTTTTAACTGATCTCATTCCTATTTAGAGTTTTAGTAATATCAGTCATTTCCACACCCCTATAATATTACATCATTCATTTTTTTTCATTTCTTGAGGTGGCTACCCTTAGGAATGTATCATAAAGCTATATAATTATTTTTCTATGTAGCTGAATTCATTTTTCACAAGCCTAAGTCTCTGTCTCCAGTCTGCTGAGGAGACAGAACTATTCCCAGCTGGATACCAAACACATTTTCCTGTAAGCTTGATGGAGTCTCCTCCACTCCCTCCCATTCATGCTATTATTGTCCTCCATTTTTCGTTTCTCTTAACAATATTTCCCTAACAAAGAGGCTGGAGGATATATTGTTTTATTTCACTTGTTTCACAAAACAGTGGGGTAAAGAGAAGCACAGTGAACTGTACTAAAAGTTAGTCTTTAGTCTATTAATAACCATTTATTAAGCATGTACTCTGCCTTAAGCATGGTACTGTACCCTGGGAATACAAATAGAAGTAAAAAAGAATATAACCTGGGAAAGAATGAAGATATGACTGTGAAGTGGACTTATAAAGTGAAGAGATTTGTGGCATATTACAGAGAAAGTCTTGGATATTCAAGAACACACTGGAGATTGAATCAGTAGGAAAGAAATTGCACAGGGTTTGTTCTAAATATGGGATGAAAGGTATGCTGAAAAAATTAATCTATTAATTTAAAATATTTCTTCTTAGATTTATAGGAAGATAAAATTCCAGCAAATATCTTTAGTCAAGAAGAATTTAAAACATTTTTAATTTGCCTATAGAGAAGCTTTGAAGTCACCCCACCCCCCAAAAATAATAATAATAATATAGACCATGAAATTTGTTACTCTTTAATTCATGAAAATAGCCTAAAGCTGATAATCCTGTTTCAAAATTGAATGAATAGAGTGGAATTCAGAAAACTTTACAAATTTTTAGTCCTCAATTCCTAAATCACCCTAATTGAACTTGAATTTAATTTTTATGTTGCAGCTTTATTTTTTGTTTCAATATTTAACAACAGGTATATCTAGAAGTAGATTATAGATGTAAGACAAATGTGATAGTGACAGAAAATTCTGAGACTATTACATGCATGATTATAAATGAAGAACACAAAGTTGTGCTGCAAGACCAAATATAAATAATTTGGGTCTTATCAACTATTTGGAATTAAATAAAACACTATGTTCATTTTCCATTTAGCATAGATCTTTGGGAATTATCACATATGTAAGGAAACTCTTCTTAAGGTCTTTTGACACTTAGTAATAATATTCAACTATTTATACATTAATCAGTCACTAAAAGCAATATTACAAGAGCATTTATTCTAAGAGGATTTTTTTAACTCCCCACAAACTGACATATCTACTACTGCTTTATTATTCTGACAAAGCTAATTCCCAAGAGAACAAAGAATAAATTTACAGAGAATTAGCAATTATTTCATTGTGCTAAATATAGTGCATCTTTAAAAGTAATAAACTCTAAGAATTGAATCTATATCTAGATTTGTTATTGAAGAAACAAGGAGAATATGACTGCATTATTGAATAATTAAACAGTGAAGGGCATGTGCCAAATTAAGAACCTATGGGAATGCCTCCCATATTTAGAGACTTATTTACATTGTTAGATATTTTTGTCTGTTTATTTGTGGTATTAGTAACATCCCACAATTAGTAGTGAAGTTACTAGGTCATATTTTATCATTACATTATTTCAATTACATTATTTCAAAGAATCTTCAGTTATTTAGAAATTGTAGCCCATGAATGTCACACTGTCTTAATATTTCCAGAAACACTTACATGAAATTAAGCTTACCTGCAAGTATTATAAGTGCTTCTACAATAAAACAATCAAATTTGTATGAGGATTATGTCATAGGGCCTGGAGAGCAGTAAATCCTGCAGGGTTATGGGAATAGGTATGAGTTCTTCCTAGTTTTTGGAAACATTCAAAGGTAATAGAAACAAATAGCTAATACATTGTAATTAGAAAATTGAAAGGAAGTATAGTTGATGCTGATGTGGTAATGGCACAGAAAAACAATGAATAGAATTTCAATTACAGGTTTGGAATTGGTAACTAAAAATCTTAAGAATCATCATTTTACTAGAGTTTCCTAATCTATATCCTTGGTAAAATATTCATATATTTCCCAGTAAATTGCTCCTGGTTAACTGAACCTTGACCTCCTTTTTGTCAAGGTGAAAATCAACCAAGATGGCAAACATCTATTAGAACCTCATGTGGGAGTTCTGGTTCTGGAGCTATGATGGAAGTGTAGAAGCCAGGGAGCTAGAAACCACCATCCTTTCCAACCAATTCTAAAAGAGTACAACAGAGTAAATACAGGAGTGAAAGAACCAACAAGAAATTAGAATAATACAACTTTCATGAGAGAAAAAACCTAAAAGGTAGGCAGAGAATGTTTTGAGCACTGAGGTGACAGGGAAGCATAGACAGCAGAAGACTACAGCAAGGAGTAAGGAGCAAGCCAGGAACAAGCCACACACTCCCCACCCTACATCTACTGTGCCAGGTTCTGAACCTGAGTCCAAGCCAACATGAAGATCCTGAGACCTTGCCTGGGCAAAGGGAGATCCAAGCCAATGTACCTCCCTTGAAATTCCAAGCAAAACTGCAGTGAACTCCAGAATTCCAGCCCAGGGCAGCCTGTACTGAAGGAACCTGATTTATGTGGGCCCAGAGTGAAGCCAGGAGTCCCAGTCTGGACCTGTGGCAAGGACATAGATTCATGTTTTGGGTAATTGGTAAGCCCAAAGGGAGTGGGGAGTGGGGGAAGACTGATCCTTTTACCAAAAAGTCAAGATGGAAATTTAAGGCAGGACTATCAACCATGTACCTGACCAGATCAAGCCCAGAGTGAGACCAAAAGCTTACACCTAAGCCTGAGGCTAGAATTTGAGCAGTACCTGACATGACCAAGCCCACAAGTGAGACCAAAAACTTCACCCAAGCCTGAGGTGAAAATTTCTGCAATCAGCAATCTCAAGGGTTAATTAAGTCTGCAGTGGGAGGTGACTCTCAGAACTCCCATCCCTCAGGCCATCATACCATCTTGGAAGAACTGAAACTGTCAGAAACTCAGAGACAAAGAAATGAAGGTTTTCTAAAAAATAGTAAATGATGACTCCTCCATGTGGAGCAAATCAAATGCTTCATGTGATCTAAGGAGTGTAAGAAGTCATTATTGAAAAAAGAATTTGGAAGGATTCATGGTGGTGACTAAGTTAAGTTCATAGGATAAGAAGAAATTCAAAATAATGAGGGGGAAAGAGGAGAATAAATATTTATATAGAAGAAACTATGTGCCAGAAACCATATGAATTGCTTTTTAAAACGTATATATTGCCTCATTTTATCGTCTCAACAGTCTTGATAGTTAGATGTTATTCTTCTTCTTCTCACTTTATAGTTGAGAGCCTTGAATGGAAAAAAAAAAGTTTAAATCACTTATCCAGTGTCACACAGTATATATTCTAATCAAAGGCAAAATTGTTGAAAGTAAAAACTGTATTAATGGTTCATGAGAAAAATATTAGTAGGATTTAGCTAGGTCATAAACTGTTTAAAGATGAGAAATACAAAATGTAACTATCAAGTATAAAGGTGGAAATTAATGGCTGGACAATAATTTTATGTGGTCACCAATATTTATTATATCTCGAGTCAGAAATTTATTTACAAAATAGAGGGGAAACAATAAAGTAGAGAAATGTGAAAGAGGTTAGAGAAAATATGTATACTAATCCTCAGCCCAGAGGGCCAGTGGTGAGTAACCACCATGGGCTCCTCCAAGATGGAAACTAGCCTCTCTAGAAAGTAGGAAAGAAGTCAGCCCTTTTCTCTCACCCAACGAAGTAGTTCAGGAGACAATCTAAGTTGAAGCCAAGCTCCAAGTCCATTATCCAAGCTGCAGTCTCCATCAATGCTTCTTCAAAGACTATCTCCAGAAAACACTCTCTTCAGACTATCTTCTTAAAGACAATCTGTCTCAAGCCAAAGGATATCCTGGCTTTTATGGTGGCTCCTTGTCCCTTCCCCTTTTTACAGGAGCCAATCACAGATTCCAAATTGTCTAGCACTGCCAAGAGGGGCAGTGTCTGTGTGATCTACTTCTCAACTTCTGAAGCTTAAGTTCTCACCTTCTGAAGGTTAATTATCATCTAAGGGCTTGAATTTTTAAAAATTTATCTTCTGGAGAGGTGAATACTTATCCTGGCTGATTGAGTTTATGAGGGTGTGAACTCACTAAGTGGTTCGCAAGCTCCTCCACCTAGTTCAAGTTTTTGTTTATTCAATCAAAAGGTGGATGAAGGAGATTCAATGCTGTTTTCACAATCTAGTGAGGTATTTAACTTAATGTTAACTCAGGATAGACAATAGAGTAAAGAATTCTCTTTCACACAAGGTATAAAGGCTCTAAATTGTTGAGCTTTTTGACAAGCATAGGAGGAATAATGCTGATTCCAGGCTAAGAATATTTCATTTTCATCCTGTTATCTCCAGTCTACTGTAGTATCTGTAAATTCTGACTATATACTTATTAATGATATTTTCCAGTAGGTCAAAGGATACCAAAAAATGTGCAATGACCTAGGGCAATTTAGAAACTGGAATATATATTACAGGATATTTTACACATTTTGGGGAAACATCATTCTACTCTTTATCTGTAGAATACTGAATATATTATTAGTTCTAGGTAATCCACAGTTTCAACATTAGATCTTGATGCATTTCTCATGTTGACTGTAGTTTTGAGGTAGATTTTTTTAACTGATTTATTGGACTATACTCACAACTTCCTGAACTATCTTATTTACTACATCATATTCTAGAAATACTAATATTTTGGTAATTTCTATGATAAAACAAACAAAAAAGGGTGATATGAAAATCAATTCTGAATTTTCAAGGGTGTATCAATGTTGATTCCAACTTTGAGAAACTATGCAATGCTCAAAAGGCACAGGAATTCCATTAGTAAATAAATTTGGTTATTTAAGAATGATTTTTTTTGTCAATTTGCAAACTATTCTTTCAAAGGTGAATAAGGTGTGAGGGCACACATATTTATTACGTTGTTTGGATCTTACTGCTTAATAAATGCAATTGTTAGGTATATCTTTTTTCTTAATGCACCATGCAAAACATTATTATGATAGTAAGGGCAATGAAAACTGAGAACATGGGGGAACTTCTGAACTACACAGTAGGAATCGGTTGAGGATTTTCAAGAAGTTACATAATGTCTCTATAAAAATAAAATAAATCTGATAATGATGTGAAGTGTGGGTTGGATAAGGTAATAGTGGATGTAGGAAAACATATCAGAAAATTATTCCAGTAATTCAACTATTGGAAACTATGAAATATGGAACTAATTAGACACTCAAACAATAATATCACAATTCGTTTAAGTCAGGGTCTCTCAACTTTTTCTATCTTTCATGTACTTCTTTGACAATATGGTAAAGACTATAAACCTCAGAATATTTTTATTTTAAATGGATAAAATCAAATATATATATACTTATCAAGAAAACAAATTACATTAAAATAAACACAATTTCTCCTAATGATGTTTCTGGACACCTTTAATCTTTAGCCATTCAAGTATACATTATTTGTATACTATCTTCACAAGTAGTGTAAGTAGTACATGAAGACCTTATTTACTTATATAATGATGATATTAAACTGGTTTCAAGGGGATATAGAACATGCTAGAATTCAGTATATTGCATACTTTTATAAAGAATAGCTTAATGCTCTATATTCTAAATGCAAAAACCTTGTTTGGTGATTAATGTATCTACTTTAATATTGGGAAAAAAACCAACCAATATCCATTCTGACATTCTCATGAGAAAAGAAACCAGTACACCGAATACATTTTTAAGTAAATAGAGTAGTCTCAAATTCTCCTTGGACAGACAAATGATGGAGTGGGCAGTTGTTCATTGTCCAAAGGAAATAAAAAACACCTTTTTATGGGACAATTGGTTGCCTCCCCTCAGAGTATTTCCTGTAAGAATAAGCAAAAAAGAAGACTGTGGGACTAAATGTATGTTCTGCGACTGCATCTGATATAGAATATGAGAAAAAGCTAAGAAATTTTATAAAGTTTGACAACATTTCTCAAGCAAAGTAAAAATATACTGTGACACTTGATGCCTCCAAAGTGAAAGTGGATTCAGGGGAAGAACTACGTTGGAAAATGTAGTTTAGGTTTAAGAAATGAAAGAACCTAAATGCTTTTAGATAATTCAGGAAAGTTACTAATTATGATGAATATTTCTTTCAAGGAACATCACAAACATTAATTTGAATACATCTTAACAGATAGGAAATATCTACTTACAGATTCAATTCAACTAAATAAAATATTAAATGTTTATTTTAAAAACATAATGTGAGGCAATGTAGATACAGTGATAAAAATGAAACAGTCTTTGACACAAAGGAGATCACATTTTCCATTGAATTTTAAGCAATTGATACACAATGGTTGGTTGGTTTTTGTCCTTCATACTCAATGATACCTAAAATTGATATCACTCTGTCTGGGTCAATTAGGTTGATCAGACCAGTTCTAGCTAGGAAGGCTCAGATCAGACACAGATACACAGTATAAACACTTGGGTTGGAGATTTCTCTAAATCTGGGCATCTCAAATTTCATTTAAGTCCTTACAATTCTGCTTTGCTTATAGAGCATCACACCTTATTTGATGAGGGAGCACCATACAGGACAGTTCTGCTCTAGTGTCTCCCATGTCTCACAAACGAAAGTTCTTTGAAAAGTCATGGAGAATGTCCTTGTATCACTTCTTCTGCCCTCTAAGTGCTTGCCTTGTGTGAGACTGCAAAATAGTACTTTACCTAGGTAAATATATGTTTGGCATGTGAACAATGTGGCCAGCCACTCAGAGTTATGCCTTCTATGACTGTGTCTTAATGTTTTGCAGTTCTACTAGAAAAAAGAATTCAGTCTTCAGTGCCTTATTTTGACAGGTGATCTTCAGGATCTCCCTAAGATAGTTCAAATGGAAGCAATTCATTTTCTTGGTATGGTACTGGTATACTATGTAAGTTTAACAGATATATAACAATGAGGTCAACACAATGACTCTATTGTGGTGCAGAGAATGGGCATAACTGCTTTGCAGAGGTCTTCTGTCAGTTAAGGAGGGTTTTAGAATCTTGGGGAAAAGTCCAGTTGGTCCTGGGAACTCATGGAGATTGTCAGGGTCAATATGAGCTCCTTCTTTAGATTGAAACCTGACCTATATTTTGCAGCTTTTCTTTTAAAATTGTTAATTTAGCTAATTCCTTTGAATCTCCCTACCCTACCTTATTCCCATATTCATTTTCCCTACTTGAATGTCTGAGAAGTTTGGAAAGGAGAGTAAATCTGAGAGTTAGTTCAAATCTTTGATAGTTTAGTCAAATATGGCTTACCCTTGTTACAAATTTATCTATTGAATCATTGTATCCATCTTTCCTACCCCTCTTGACTACAAACTCTCTCCAGGCTGAAGTAGGCTGGTTCCTACTCAGTCTCACCTTCCTGCTTCCCTTCCCCCACCTGAAGCTTTCTCTAAGCAGCTGTTAGGGCTACCTTGAATCCTCTACCCATTCCCAATCTACCCTAGAAGACAATAAACATTGGTCTTTAATCAAAACCCTTTGGCTACTTCATTAGTTGATTAATTAGAGAGGGAGGAGGAGAGGGGAATAACATATTCTCTGGAGTTTGAGGAAGCAGAAGGTATCCATTTTGAGGAAGTGTAACTTCAATACTTCCTCTACTCCCTTCCTGTGAAACTGACTAGAAGCCTCAAGTCAGTTTCAAGCCGGTCTTGGCTGGCTCTAACCTTGCTCTGTGAAAGTGTCCTTTTACTTGAAGGGCTCAGTCTGTTTCCCTTCAGTGTTTTGTCTCTAACCTGGGTCTGTATTTCCCTACTGTTGTTGCCTGCCTTAGATTAACTCATCCTCTCCCTTGCAACTCTTGGTACCTTAGTGTTTATATTCCCTAAACTCAGATGTTCCCTTATTTCTCCTACCACATCAACTACCAATCTTCATCATTGTACCTTCCTCATCCACTATATTACCTTAGGGATTCACAAACCCCTATCCACAGTGCCTATCCTCTATTCCGACCAGCTATTACCTATAGCCTAAGCCCTTATTACCTCCCTGCAATATTCCCTTATTACATCCTTAAATTCCCTTATTACACTATCAACCTTCAGTTTATCAGGCAGTCTAATAGCTCTTCTTTCTCACATTCCTTTGGAGCCTAGCACTGGGAATTGTTATGAGTAAGATTAGATTAGCTAGTTATTAGGTATTGATTATATATTGATTAGGAAGTACCTAGCAGGAAGGAGCTGGAGCTGGGAATTCCAGGTTGGAATGAAGGAGGAGGAAGTCTATCTGTGTTCTGTGTGTGGACTCCATTAGTGGTAGGCAAAAACTGTTGCCAGCCTGGGAGACCTCAGAGCAAAGGACACCTTGCATCCTGTTTTCCCCTGGGATCCTGTGGTGTGGCTTTTAAGGAAAGAACAAGATCTACAGAGCCAAGAGAAGAGGACAGTGCTTCAAGCAAACCCCTTACTACTTGGTTCCTGAGACATCTTTAGCTCCTGGCATCCAGACATCATCAGTGGATTGCAGTGAGAAATCCCAAAGCCACAAACCCTAGCTGCACTCAAGCCTGGCAGGTTCCAGGTGTGAGGCAGAAACCCAAAGACTCCAGTATAGCTCCTTTGGCCCTGTTAGTTAGATAGCTTAAATTAGTGTAGTTGAATAAGTCCTTCCCTGTCCCTTTGGGTTTTGTTATTAGGTGTTAAGATTTTAGAGTAGTCATTCCTATCCCTCCTTTTAGTTGTTTCTAATTAAAACCCAATTTCACCTTGTTACCTTGTCAGTTAATTCAAGGCCTCTGGCCAGAATGACAGTTGGCTGTTATTTTTTCAGTTGGGAGTGGTGTAGCTGTACAAGACTTCAGTGTTCAGTTCTAGTCTCTCTTACATCCCAGAAAGTGTTCCCACAAACCCCATAGTTGATTTTAATATCCCTGGTGACCCCATTACTTATATTTTCCTACAGAATGCATTCGTCAACTTAATCACCTATGTGGACATTCCTGGAACGTATACTGCCAAAGTAAGTGAACTTATCCACAGCAATCAAAATTTCTCCTTTTGATGTAACTGATGGTTCCATGTAAGGATGGAGTAGTGCTGGCTGGTGGAGAGACTCTGTTTTCTTGATTTTATTATCGGTTCAAAATTGGTTTAAGTGGCATAGAATAATTTCATGCTCCATTGGTACTAAATAAAATATAGTCAAAGATGTATTGCAGAGGGAAATACCTGATCTGTTCCTTAGAAAAATATTTTGTATATGTCATCATATGAGGAATGAATTAGAGAGAATAGAGGCTCTAAATAGTGAGCCTAATTGCTAGGCTATTACAATATTTCATGTAAGAAGTAATGATAGACTGAAATATGATGAATAAAACTCCCAGGACCCTCTACCTTGCCTTCCTCAGACAGATCCCACTTCCTTTGTGGAATGTGTCTGAGAAAGTATAAAAGGAAGAGAGAGTACATGTTTTGGTGCCTTTTTCCTATAAAGGGGGAGAGCACCTTTTTCTCCGGATAGCCTTTTTTCCTCCAGAGAGCCTTTTGCCCCAGAGAGCTTTGGTCCCAGCTAGCTGCTGGAGATCTGTTTTTCCATGGCTTTCCCAAATCTTTCTTTTTCTAAACCCTAAAATAAACCCAGTTGGACTCTACCTTGATTTTGTTCTGCTCCAAAGCCCACCTCTAAAGGACTTGAGTTAATTTCCCTACTGGGGGCTGGGAGCCACCCTGACTTCCTTCCCTTCCTTTCCCTTCCTTCTCTTCTTTTACCCACAACAATTGTAAAGGAAGAATCATATGATTTGAAAACTGATTATAAAAACTAGCAATAGATAGAGAAAAGATCAAAAGAATTCATCCATAGCTACAGTCCTTTGCGACTTACTGATAGTGGTATAAACCAAAATAAGTAGAATCTGAGGAGGGAAAGTTGAGATAGGATAGGAAAACGTGGTTCTATTTTGGACATAGCTAGGTACACACATTCAGATTACATCAATTCCCTTCTATATTTATAAATAATCTTTTTCATTTTGAGTTTCTTGGAGTTGTGTTAGATCCTTGCTTTGCATATAATAGTTAAACCATTCATTTGGTCATCATACAATACATACTCCTGGTTCTGCTCAATTCACTTTGCATCAATTCTTATAGGTTTTTCTAGTATTTTTGTGATAATTCTGTTCATCATTTCTTATGGCATAATCGTATTCCATTGCAATTATATACCTCAACCTGTTTAGCCATTGCCCAATTGATGATCACTTCAGATTCAAGTTTTCTGACACCAAAAAAAAGTTTAACTTGAATTTCTCTTTTTAACAGTGATTTAGAGATATCATTACTAGTATTAATTAAAATGACTTTGTGAAGACTGCCTATTAATTTTTACAGGGATTACTATCTGCTTTCTTTAAAGGAATAGATATATCAATAAAGTTGTTTGTTTCAGAGGCATTGAAATATTTAGTGAAAAAGAAAACCATGTATTATTTCACTATTGTCTTATTATTTCCAGCACCTAGCAAAATTCTTGGCACATAGTAAATGCCTAATAAATGCTTATTGTTTTATAGTTTGATTATTCCATTAACAGAAACTCATTTGAACATATCAACTTTAAAGAATGGAGTTAAGAAGGAACCAATATTTCTAGGATAAAAGATTCTTAATAGTAGCATATATATTAAAATTAAAGGACTTCTAATCAAATTTAAGTACAAGAGAAGATTGCTAAAAATTTTTGAAAACAGATATTTTAGAAACAAGAAAGAAAAGGAAGTTATATAAAAGCTTAGAAACTATCCTAAAGTTATATTTCCATATATTAAGTAGATATCTGAAAGACACTGGAATTAGAGAGGACTAAAGGAACAAAAAAATACCTTTCATCATTATAAATAATTTCATAACAAAACAATTCATTTCATTAAAGAAGCTATTAGTGTATATTGGAATAATTATCAGAGTTCTTTTTTTGTACAAGGTAAAGGCATCTGCCAGGGGGCTTGGACATTGCCTTTGTCTCTCTAGAGGCAGAGGTAAGCGCTCAAAATCATAGGAATATACTTGTTCTAGAGCACTACAGTGTGCAGAATTATCTCCATAGAGGTTCAACAGTTCAGAGTACTCCCCTAATTGCCCTTATTGCAAAAGAATTCTCTGTCTGTGAAATTCAGATTATTAGATTTAGTAAAGCAAAGGTCAATTCTAATTTTAAAATAGCAAAAGGATGAGAAGGCAGTAAAGACATTTATTATAGATCTCCTTGATGTTTATCAAAAAGCTTTTTATATCAAAATATGGGAAGCGCTCAAAGGCAAATATATTGTGACCATAAAGAATTTCCTTAAAAAAATCAGCCAGTGAAAAGTTTTTTGAAATGAGATTGAAAGAGCTCAGAAACCACCTCAGAAAATAAGAAATCTGTTAGAGAGAGAGAAATGGAGAAATTGAAAAAGATTTCATCTCAAAGTTAGAAAGATAAAGGTTTTAATCCTACTCTCTTCCTCATGCATTGTCCAAATTTAGGCAAGTTTGGCAATTTCTCCATATTCTAGGTAACTCACTAACATGATGAGTTTCAGAGAAGGTTCTGAGCTGCCTTAGTAGTGGGGTTTATCTAACTCAGATGTTCCACATATCAATGAAACCACTCATTTAAGACTTTAGTCTTTTTGTTGTTGTTGTTGCTTAGCATAATTGATAACCATCTAGATTTGAAGTCAGCAAGACCAGAGTTGAAATTCTGTCTCAGTCCCTTGTTAGCTTTAGGATTGAGCAAGTAATAACTTTGCTATGCCTCAGTTTCATCTGTAAGTTAAAGGCGTTGTACTTTAAAGTCTCTAAGGCCTTCCAATTCTAAATTTATGGTCACTTTATCTCAGGAAGAGGAAATATAGGGAAACTAAGGAATATACACAATTTTAGAGTCCAAATTCATTTGGTAAACTATTAGTAAGAGGATGGTTAGATAAAATAACCATCACTTCTCAAAAAGTATTTTTAAAAATATGAAAATAAGTGGACACGGAGGTTTCTAAAATATTAAGCTAAGTCAGTAATTCCCAAAACACAAGTGAATCTAGACAAAAATTGTCAAAAAGATATGGAAAAAAAATTGAAGCATTTTGGTGTATAGTCTTTTAAAGAATTTATTCCCAATAGTGATGATAATATTAAAAAAGAAGAATTCTATGACCTTACGACCTAGCATATTATATAAGGATATGACAATGATTCTTAAAATATAATCAAGAGGGACTCCCAGATCTGACCAAGCATAGGATAAATCTATTCAGACATCACTCCATGATTAATTTCAAGATATGTCAAAGGGAAGATTCTAAACTAATTAGGAAGACTACAAATGGGACTCTAAAAAAGACAGATAAGAAGACATTAATGTCTACTGACTCATATGTAATTTATTTTCTCTAAAACATTTTTAATAATGATATCCACTTATATTTGGAGGATATCTTTTTTTTTCAATAGGAATTAAAACAGAAATGGAATTTTGAGGTCAACCAATTCAACCTCCTGATTTTCTGAAGAAATGGGGCCCAGATAAATTAAGGTAAATATTATTTTGAATGTGTCAATCAATGTACATGTTTCAAATTATAAAACATGATAAAAAGATAAAAATATTATTATTATTTTCATTATTTATATACCAAACAAAATTACTATTCACAATTGAACAGCTTGATCCTTTATCCTAGTATTCCCAGGTAGTAATGGGCTTGGGATTATGCAAATAAAATATTTGGAAATATAGTTGAATTTTATAATTTTTATTTGGAGATATGTAACACTATTTTATCTCAATTCTGTTTTTTTATTAATGAGAAAACTAGGATAAGAAATTAAAGACAGGTAAAATTATACAAATGTAATCAACATATTGGAAATAACAATAGCAATAGAAGACACATAGTTTCTACTATGTATTAGGCAGGTGTATAGAGTGCTGAGTCTGGAGACAGGAAGACTTGATTTCAAATCTAGCCTCAGACATTTACTTGCTTTGTGACCCTAGGAAAGTCACTTACCCTTTATTTGCTTTAATCTTCTTGAGAAAAAAAATAACAAATCAATCTAACCTCTTTCCCAAGAAAACATTATGGGCAACATTGGCATGCTATGGTCCACAAAGTTATGAAGAATCAAACATATATGAACAACTGAGCATTAACATCTCACATGCTCTGCAATATACTATGCGATTGATAGAAAATCTATGTCATGGTTACAAAGATGATACACATAGGTGGCACTCAGTGACTGGGGGCATTGCACACAATCTCTGAGGACATGGCACTCAGTCTGTGTGGTGGGGTGTGGGGTGTGACATTCTATCTCAGAAAGGTTTGTCATCACTATACAAGTTCATCTGTTCCACCAACACAATCCCCTCCAAGGTAGCTTTTCTTATTTATCTCCATTTTGCAGTTGAAGAAATTGAAGGAAAGAGAGTTTAAGTGACCTGCTCAAGATCACATGAATCTACATGCTGAGGCTGGATTTGAACTCAGGTCTTCCTGACTTCAGACTCTGCAATCTATTCATTTGGGCACATATATACTTTTTGTTGACTTATTAATAGAAACATTAATCTTGTCTAGAAAATGTAATTCGGAAGTTTTTAGCAGGAAAGGCCTTTATAGATAATTTTATAGATATGAAATAATTTTATAAATAAGAACCTGGAACTCAGAGATGTCAAACAGTTCCTTCTTATCTCCCTATACCCCAAATCTCACAGGTAGAGATATTAACTATATGAAGTGTACCAGGCCAGGAGTGAGGAAGATTCATAATTTTGAGTTCAAATTTAGCCTGATATTTACTAATTGTGTGATCTTGGGCAAGTTATTTCACCCTCTTTCCCTTAGTTTTTTCATTGGTAAAATGAGATGGAGAACTACATAGCAAACTACTCAAATATCTTTGCCAAGAAAACCACAAAAAGGTTCATGAAGAGGCTGAAATGAGTGAATAACAGCAGAAGAGAACTTAAACTCTAAGTCAGTTCCTTTGTTTTCAAATCCAGCTATCTTGTTCTGATTCTTTTAGTATATTTAGTGCTATGTGGTCACTAGTAGGATATACAATTTCAATCTTCAAAGACCTTGTACTTGAATGTCAAAGACAAATCCTAGAATAAATAACTAGAGGATGGAAAGCAGCCTCAAAAATCACCTTTTCTATCCTGTGTATAAAATATATTGGCTTAACTTCAACACCCATAAATGAGTTTAGGAGGCTTTCTATCGGTTTGACAGTTCCTTACCATCAACAACTTTTTAAACACCAACATGAGAGGTAGGGAGGGAATATGGTCTTGGAAATTTCCATATCTTTTGATGAAAAAGGCCTTCTGGGTTTGGTAATAAGAAAGGGAAATTCTTGGATGTCAAGCTGAGCTTTTCCTCCTCTGTCAAACTGATGTACATCCTTGGCTCCTTAGGGAATAACATGCATTTGTTGTTATGCTTCCAGATCAACATATCATTGTAGGTTGGGTTTGCTGTCAGTTAGAAATATAATATAGAAATACTCTAAGGGCTGGTTCTCTTATTCTATAGATTTAAATGTTTTCCTGTCTTGGTCAAGAGAATTGTTTATGTCCTTCCTAGACTTTTTTTTTACTAAACTAAAGGATACTCACTATGTGTGAGTTCAAACCTGTTTTCATTTTACACTATCAGTATGAATTAGTTTTAAGTTACCAATACTATTTATGTATACTTTTTCTTAAGAGAGTAGAGAAATTATTATTGTGTTTGAAGGTAAGATAATTGCTTGTAATTAAATGGCAAAACAACATGGAAATCAGAAATACATTCATTTGGCAAATATTTATAGAGCTCATACTATGAGCATGCTATTCTACTAGATAAATTAAAGTTTAAATGGAGAATAAATCATGTTCCTTATTTTCACAGAACTTATAATAAAGTATGAGAGATGACATACAATGCACATACATAAACAAACATATCTATATGTAAAATGCTTGGGGACTTAAATAAATATAGGAATGTAAGAAATTATTTGGAACTGAGGTAATCATGGAAACCTTATGGGTATTATTAGCAATTGTCTTTAAAAGATGTACACAATTTTAATAATTCTGTTATTGTTGTTATAAATGATAAGTAATATTTTTTCAACTTTTTCCAGTTTGTAATGTATATCACACATTTTATCTCATTAAACCTCTTTTTATAGAAAATGGAAACAAGACTGAAAAACATTAAGTGCCATATCCATATTCACACAGTTATTTAATGGTAAATTGAGATCTGAATGCCCCATATGTTTTCTTCATTCAAAATTGCCATAATAAATAGAGTTGAGAAACTAGACAATTTCATTCAGGATAAGCAATATAATCAAAAGCAAAGAGACAAAGGAAATGTTTGGTAAAAGGCAAATTGTCCTAATTGAAGTTAACATACAATTTATGTTAGCATATACTAAACTGGATCCATTTTGCAAAGGGAGTAGAAAGCCAACCTAAAGATTCTATCCTCTTGGCAAAGGAGAGTAACTGCAAACAACTGAGCAATTAAATAATATGAACTAACCAGTACTTGAAGAGAATTAATGTGGTGGTAGTATGTAGAAAACAATGAGCCACAATAATTTTTAGAAGACTGCCAAAAAAGTACAAATATAAGATGAGAAGGATGTGATCTCAGATATTAGTGGTGGAGGAAATAACTATAAAAGTCATTATGAAGCTATCAATGGATAGCATTTAACCATTGTTTGTCTTGTTGTGAGGAAGATTATTTAGTTGTTATGTAGGAAATTTAGCAGGACAGCTGGAGAATTCCACATGAAATGGGGAAGCAGGAAGTGGCTTGCTGTCCCTCTGAGAAGGACTCCATGGTGGTTGGACCAAGCTGTAACTGACACTGGGAGACCTCAGAGCTAGTGGAGTTGCACCCTGATTCCCTGGGATCCTGGAGAATGGTGAAGATTGAAAGCAGAGGACATCAATCCTGCAAGATAGCACTGAGTAGGGAAGTGGCCTGTGATCTGGTGGACAGCTTGCAGACTTCAATCCCTACCTGGCTACATCAGTTCTGGAGGAGTTGGTTCCTGGCATCCTGTAACATCCCTGGAAGAGTTGTGAGATCCCAAATTCAAGCCCTCTTCCCAAGGTCCTTAGCCAAGCTATCAAAGCCTGGCAGAAACCAGGTTGGCTAGGGATCTTACCCTTTTTGACTCCAGTCCTGGGTTGTTAGCCATAGTTTACCTAACCCCCTTTCCAGTCGCCTCATATTATTATTAAACTGATTCCCTGTGTGTTTTTAGTAATTTTAGGTCCTCATTGTGTGTTTGTATTCATCTGTATTTATTCCAGGCTGGGTGGGGCTGAGTGACAGTTGGTCAGCCTTAACTGACATTTCAGTCAATGGTCCTTCCCTCATAGTTAACCCTGGCTTGTAAAGTCTTTCCCATTGTCCCTTCCTGTTTCCTATCTACACCACAGGGCCCATACTTAATATTTAAGGAGCCTTCCCTGGTTTTTCCCCTTAGTGTGTAGGAATTGAGAGAAAGGAAATAATGCAAAATATTATTTTAAGTCTGTGAAATTTAAAATATATTAATAGTCATAAATGTAAGAAAAAGAATACATAATTTTCTGGGTAGAGAAATTTAGTTTTAATAAGGTATAAGAAAGAGAGCAGGAAATGGGTTGCAAAAAGGTAAGGGAAGGAGTTTTGCAAAAGCTGCTCTCATGCCAGGAGCATATGACACATGATTCTGGAGCACAGAGAGCAGAAAAAAAAGGAGCACCAATGGTCATGGGGGGCTCTCTTAGACTTCCTGTCTCTTGGACAGTCAGGAGTTGGAACTTCCTCTCTAGCTCTGATAGCCGAAGAGGTTTGGTTTCCCTTCCCCTTAAGCCAAAGCTATTAAATCTGGTGTTCCTAATTTCTGATTCCGAAGAAACCCTTCAATACTTCAGATTCAACAGTGTTTCCTGCATATTGAAAGTGTTCCCAACTGCTCTGAAGACCCGTGATCCAGTTAACCTGTGTTGGTGTAGGCCAGAAGCCAACTCCAGCTAGGCCCAACTAGGGTTGAACAAAACCATACTGGGTTTATACTGTAGAGACTAATAGACCTATTTATTCTATAAAAGTAATCTGTAAGGATTAAAAGATGGACACAATTTTAATAATTCTGTTATTGTTGTTATAAATGATAAATAATATTTGTTCAACATTTTCCAGTTTGTAATGTATATCACACATTTTATCTCATTAAACCTCATTTTATAGAAAATGGAAAAAAGACTGAAAAACATTAAGTGCCATATACATATTCACGTAGTTATTTAGTGGTAAATTGAGATCTAATACCCAGAATGTATAATACTTTTCCTTCATTCAAAATGGCCATAATAAATAGAGTTGAGAAACTAGACAATTTCATTCAGAATAAGCAATATAATCAAAAGCAAAGAGTCAGATTAGCAAGACAGATTTTGGGGATCTAGATAGCCAGGTCAGGGGATAGGGAGCTTGGAAGAAAATGAAGAAATCTCCATGCAGAGATCTTAGGAGGTGGGAGGCTATCTAGAACCCTTAGAGCTGGGGAATCTTAATTCCTTAATCTTCACCTTCATATTACCTTGTTTCTGAAGAAACCCCTGTCCTGGTTTTTTCAAAACTGTCTGGGAGTCTAAATAGTGCTGGTCACTAAGAAGGAGGCTTGCAGGCCTCCTTAAGAGAAGGTACTGAGGAATCAACTAAATCTTGGTATCTCAACCTTTTCAACACCATCCCATCTAATTTTTAAGGATGTAATTGTTCTTATCACAATAAATATCATATAGTTGGCATTGATTAATACTTATTGATTTATTGAGGGCTTAAATTGAAATGATGGTGTAGTATCTGTTATCATTCATTTGGACTTGAGGAATATAGATATAACTCATGTTCAAAAGGAAGTAATTAAGCATCATGTAATAAATGTGTTGTTTATCTTGTGTTTGACTCCAGAGGGCAGGACTACAGGCTATGGTGAAAGAAAGAAAACTAAAGCTTGATGTCAGGGAAAACAACGATAAATAATTTTCTTAATAATAAGAGCTATGCTGAAGTTGAAGAGGCTGCCTTAAGAGGCTGTATATTCCCTTTATAGGAGATTTTTCAATCAATGGCCATGCAACACTTGTTAGAGGTGATGAAAAAAGTTCCTATTAGGTGCATGTGAGGCTGGAGGGCCACTGAGGAAACCTAATAGATCAACAATCATTGATTAAACAATTGTACACCAAATAATTATGATAAATTGTGGGGTTATAAAGAACAACCCTAAAAGAACTATTTATATTTCAATTCTAAAATTCTATGGTTCTACAAAAATAAATTGTGGCATTTCAAGGATAAACTTTAATCTATTTCACAGTAGTCTATCTTCCTTTTCTTCTAACTAGAGATATGTCTCAACATTTTTTTAAACCCTTACCTTCCGTCTTGGAGTCAATACTGTGTATTAGCTCCAAGGCAGAGAGTTGAAAGGATAGGCAATGGGGGTCAAGTGACTTGTCCAGGGTCTCATGGCTGGGAAGTGACTGAGACCAGATTTGAACCTAGGACCTCCTGTCTTTAGGCCTGGCTCTCAATCCACTGAGCTACCCAGCTGCCCCCTATGTCTCAACATTTTGAAGCCACACGTCACAACTAGGGAGGTCTTTCAGAAATGCTACTGAAGTGAATGACCCCTAACTACTGATATTACATTATTTTATTCTCAGTATTGCCAAGGCAATTGAAATCCTTTAAAATGCAATATTATGACATAAGAATTCCCCCAGGAAACTTTGAATTTTCTAATTACTCAGAAGGAAAGAAGGAAGGAAAAGTGGGAAAGAAGGAAGAAGGAATGAAGGAAGGGAGGGAGGTAGGGAGCAAGGGGAGGAGGGGAGGAGGGATGGAAGCAGGGAGGGAAGAATAAACATTTATTAATTTCCTAATGTTTGCTAGGCACTGTGCTTAGTATTTTATAAATATTAATTTGATTTTTGCAAAAAAATTTCTTAAGACAGGCATAATAAAACAAAGATGTAAAAAGGAAATGTTATGATTTCTTATCTGTGTAGCAGTTAAATTTTGCAATTCATCACTCATGCAAAATGTTTCTACATATGAACTTTCCACTCTCCTTAGGAAAAATAAAGTTACAATTGGCCATACTCCATTCAAGGAAACATCTATAACTAGCACCTGGAAAATGTCAGCCTAAAGTTTAGAAGTTCAGATAAGGCTGTCTATATAAAATTAATAGTTCTATGCATAGAGGAGTTAATTTAAGCAATGAGAGCAAAGTACAACAAACCAGGAATGGAAGGCAAGGCCTGAACTTCAGGGAATGACCATGTTTAAAGAATGATAATTAGGAGGGGAGACTGCAGAGAAAATAGGAGTATTCAAAGGAGCAAGAATACCAGAATATTACAAGGCCATGGAAGTCAAAGGAGAAGAGAACTTTAAGAACCAGAAGAGAGAAAAAAGAATAAGAAATTCAAAATATTTTATTATTAGGAGAGCCTTATGACTTTCAAGAGGGCCATTATGGAAGGAAAATGTGTCCTGGGAAAATGGAAGGCAGTGATTATATAGTAAACATTTGAGTAATTTGGCTATAGAAGGAAGGCAATAGAATATAATAGTAGTTAGAAATATAACTAGGTTAAGTAAGGTTTTTTGTTATTTAAATAAGGGTGACATGGCATAAGAGAAAATGAACTAGACATCAAAGGCAGAGTGGTGTCATGGAAAGAATGTGGAATTCTGGAATCTTGAATTTTGGAACCTGGAATTCAATTTATGACATATATCCAAATGGTAAGATCTGAAGTCACAGGCAATTCATTTTGATTCCTAGACTTTCTATTTCCTCCCTTTTAAAAATGAACATCACAATTATTTGATCACTTTTTTTACAATGATACATATACATACTACATCTATTAATTGATTATTAAGCATTTATTGAACACTTACTATATAATAGACATGCTGTGAAATGGAAACAAAAATGAGAAATCTAGAGGAAAAGTTCCAAATAGAGTTATTGGGAGCAAAAACCTATCTTAATTTTAAATCTTAATCTAAAACCTTAAAATTCTTTATAAATGTAAATTCTTATCTTTATAAAATATTCATCAAAAGGGACAGAGGGTTAAAACTCTACTGAAGAAGCCAAGTTGAGGGAGAGAGCATGTGTTATAAAATATTCCCAAGTATATATATATATATATATATATATACATATATATATACCTAAGAAGTGGCAGCAGGGCATGAGATTAAACAATTTTACGTGATAGTTCTTAACACAAATTTTTAGTTTCAGTCTGTCTATTATGACATTCCATCTTTTATCTCACTACCAGTTCCTATAATACACTCCTGTCTTCTGTCCTCTTTATAGAATCCCTCACTTACTTTAAGATATGACTAAAACATCAATTTCTGCAGAAAATTTTTTCCTGCCCATAACTACAAGTTGCCTCTTTCCTTTGCTACTTATTTTGAATTTAACTACCTTTGTTTTCATTTGTATTGTTTATATAGTTTCTCCAAATAGAATGTAAACTCCCTGAAAAAGAAGAATTTCATTTTATTTTTGTTTTTGTTTTTGTATCCTTATTGCCTGGTAAAATGATTGAAACATAGTAATTGCTTAAGTTCATATTTTGCTTTATTAAAGCCTAAAATATTCATCATTCTATTTCATCTAAAAATTTAAATGTGATATGAATTATTTATGTACATATGTAGCAGCAGCTTAAATAATATAAAAGTCAGGTGACATAGTAAATATATTATTTATCTTGGCATTAGGAAGATATCAACTACATCTTGCCTATGCCACAGTCTGGTTGTGTCTA